>NW_027591498.1:0-86764 GCF_964213995.1 Mustelus asterias | reverse complement strand
ATTGAGATGTGCAGAAATGCAGTAGTCTCTACTGCAGTAAACTGTTTATACAGAATAAAGAACTATCCATATAAAGCTCTTACATTCCCTGGCAGGCCTCACACAGATAAGCAAAGAGTGAACTGCTGTACAATGCTCCCAATGTTACACAATAAAACATAATTCACCCAAAGCCCCAGGATCTTACTTTCCCCTTATATCAGCCCCACTGAAATTGGAAATGGGTCCTGTCGGAACTGCACCCTTGTCTGTGCAATCCACTGCTTGTGTCACAGTGAGCCTCAGCACTAACAAGCTGTTCCATGTAATGTTTAGACAGTCTGAGACACAAATCCTCTCTTCAATGCCGATGTTTAGAGCAATAATGAAATAATTCAGCATGTATATAGTGTCTTTCACAATTTCAGAACTTCCCAAAGTGATTTACAACCAACGTAGTCGTTTTGGAGTACAGTAACTGTTGTAACGTGGGAGCAGTGAAGTTCCATAAATAAGAATGGGATGGGGACCAGATAATCTAATTTACTGATACTGGCCGAGGGATAAATAGAAAAGTTACAGCATAGAAGGAGGCCATTTGACCCATTTTGTCCGTGCCAGTCCAATGACACCCAGATGCCCTTTCTAAACCTACCTTCCTGCATCTGGCCCATAGCCCTGTAACTTATAGCATTTAAGGTGCAGATCCAGGTGTTTTTTAAAAAAGAGTTTAGGGTCTCTGCCTCCATCATCAATTTGGGCAGTGAATTCCAGACACCCACAACGCTTTGAATAAAAAAGTTCTTCCTCATGTCCCTTCTACACCTACTGCCTCTCAGCTTGAATCTATGTTCCCTGGTTTTAGAATTCTCCATCAAGGGGAACAATTTTATCCTGTCCACTCTATCTCCTCGCCTCATAATTTTGTATCTCTCTATCAAGTCGTCTTCTTTGTTCCGAGGAAAATAACCCCAACCTATCCAATCTCTCCTCATAGCTACAGTTTTCTAGCCCTGGCAACATTTGAGGAACCTGCTCACTTCATCCAGCCCTTACCCAAGATGATCAAACAAACAGGGTTTGTCAGCAAGACCACTCAGTCGAGCACTACTCTCTGCAGGTTTAACATTCTCACTACTTACATCAACATCTGGGTCAATGAGAGTAGGTGCGTCAGCCTTAACTCAGTGAGTAGCATTCTCACCAGGAGTCAGACATTGTGGGTTTCCCACTCCAGCAACTTGAGCACAAAATCTAGGCTGACACTGAGGGAATACTACACTGTTGTAGGTAACATCCTTTGAACAAGATGAATTGCTTCCTGGCCTTTTGGCTAACATCAAGTATCAGATCAAGCCCAAGTTGGGGGGCAATGCCTTGTGTCAGCTTGGATCTTGTTTGCCTCTCTTGTGGGGACCATGAATTGGATTCAATTGGAATTTAAATTGGTTTTGGAGCAGGCTAGAAATGGATTCGGGTCTGCTTGGTTTACTCTGCGCTTTGGCTTTGTGGCTTAAAGAATGGACAAGATGAGAAACTGTGGTTCCATCTGCCCTGTCCAGTGGAAAAAAAATCCTATTCAAAGAGCAGGGGAGTTTCCACAAGTGACCTTGGCAGTAGTTATTCCTCAAACAACATCAGCATCATTACCTCAGTGCTATATGTGGGACCTTGCTGTGCACAATTGGCCACTGTGTTTCCTATAGCACAACACTTCATAAGCATTTTATTGGCTGTAAAGCATTTTGGAACATCTTGAGGTTGTGAAAAGTGGCAGGTCTTATTTATTCTTTAAAATGGTTGACAAATGAGCACCATCAAATTCTAATTGTTGCCATTCCCACAATAGATGGGAGACGTGTTGGCGTTGTGCACATTTCTAACAAGAATGGTTAAGTTGCAGCTTTCTCCTTCCATGGTTTCCACTTGAAATTCAGCTCAATGGGCTCGAGTACAATACCACACATTGGTCGTGACTTAACAGCAGGCTATAGAAATCCTGATTCAAGCAATAATGTCTGCCAGTTATGTCAGGAGTATCTGATTCAATTATTGCATCTGCCCAAATGGACAGGGCTGGAGCAATCCAGTCATCCTCAATTCGACAACCAGTGCCACACTGAGACATGACAGAGCTAAAGCACTTACTGTGTAAGTATACAAATACATAGCAGGCAATATAATTCATGATCCAATTACAAACTCCATGCTTTTCTCCCAAGAAAAGTTTGCTTCTTTTAAACCCTGCTCTTACTGGGTGGAACAAGAAGTGGTCAGTATTTTCTGGTCTGGAGTTCAGGACGGGGCAGTCAGCGTATTCTGGTCTGGAGTTCAGGAGGGAACAGTCAGTGTGTTCTGGCCTGGAGTTCAGGAAGGGGCAGTCAGTGTGTTCCGGTCTGGAGTTCAGGAAGGAGCAGTCAGTGTGTTCCGGTCTGGAGTTCAGGAAGGGGCAGTCAGTGTGTTCTGGTCTGGAGTTCAGGAAGGGGCAGTCAGTGCGTTCTGGTCTGGAGTTCAGGAAGGGGCAGTCAGTGCGTTCTGGTCTGGAGTTGAGGAAGGGGCAGTCAGTGTGTTCTGGTCTGGAGTTCAGGAAGGGGCAGTCAGTGTGTCCTGGTCTGGAGTTCAGGAGGGAACAGTCAGTGTGTTCTGGTCTGGAGTTCAGGAAGGGGCGGTCAGTGTGTTCTGGTCTGGAGTTCAGGAAGGGGCAGTCAGTGTGTTCTGGTCTGGAGTTCAGGAAGGGGCAGTCAGTGTTTTCTGGTCTGGAGTTCAGGAAGGAGCAGTCAGTGTGTCCTGGTCTGGAGTTGAGGAAGGGGCAGTCAGTGTGTTCTGGTCTGGAGTTCAGGAAGGGGCAGTCAGTGTGTCCTGGTCTGGAGTTCAGGAGGGAACAGTCAGTGTGTTCTGGTCTGGAGTTCAGGAAGGGGCGGTCAGTGTGTTCTGGTCTGGAGTTCAGGAAGGGGCAGTCAGTGTGTTCTGGTCTGGAGTTCAGGAAGGGGCAGTCAGTGTTTTCTGGTCTGGAGTTCAGGAAGGAGCAGTCAGTGTGTCCTGGTCTGGAGTTCAGGAAGGGGCAGTCAGTGTGTCCTGGTCTGGAGTTCAGGAGGGAACAGTCAGTGTGTTCTGGTCTGGAGTTCAGGAAGGGGCAGTCAGTGCGTTCTGGTCTGGAGTTCAGGAAGGGGCAGTCAGTGTGTTCTGGTCTGGAGTTCAGGAAGGAGCAGTCGGCGAGTTCTGCTCCTTTCTGAACTCCAGATCAGAGCACACTGACTGCTCCCTTCTGTTCAAATCCTCCGGACTTCGCTGTGATCTCAAATTTCTTAATTTTCCATTCACCCATCTGTCCAACTTATTCCTAAACTTTGACAAGCTCCCTGTGCAATGAAGTCTCCTCAAATACTGGAATCAGTACGTTTCTATTTCCTCTGTTCATTGCTTCATAATAACACATGATTACTCTCTGCTCCAGTCAGTGAAGCCCCAATTTCTCATGCCTTTCTTTAACTTGTGGTTCCTCAAACCAGGATCCATGTTGTCTCCTCAATATCCTTCTTTTAGTATGGAGGCCAAGACTGCAAACAGTACTACAACTTCCATCTGAAGACTCTCTTTGAATTCACAATTAAATTCTCAACTCTTACATTCAATCCCCCTTGCCATATATATCAAAACTCCATTAGTTTTCCATAGCCTTATCCACTCTTCTTGCGAGTCTGTGCCTAAACAATCCCTCTGCTCTTCCAGAAGCAAATACATCATCTCAGTTTTTGCCTGACTGGACTTTCTTGATGAGTTAGTTTAAAGGGTTGCACCAGTTGGCAGTGGGTTTATTCAGTGGGCAGTGCCTGGCACACGTGGAGGCACGTGATGCGTGTGAAGTGACCCATGTGTGGCTGCCGATGGTTGATAGCGGTTGGGTGTTTGTGAAGATAAGCAGTAGAGGCAACAATTTTAGCCTGGCTGGAGAGATGGAAGGAATGGGATGGGGATAGCATCAGGGGAATGGCATGGGAAGGATAGAGATGACACAGGGAGAAGAGGATGGCATAGGAGGGGTAGATGAGATGACAGCATTAATTAAGTGTGGCAAAATGGCAGGGACATTTATTTCATTACCACAGGGAGTAGTTGATGCCAAAACATTGAATGTATTCAAGAGGTGGCTAGATATAGCACTTGGGGCGAATGGGATCAAAGGTTATGGGAAAAAAGCAGGGATTAGGCTATTGAGTTGGACGATCAGCCATGATCGTAATGAATGGCGGAGCAGGCTCGAAGGGCCAAATGGCCTCCTCCTGCTCCTATCTTCTCTGCTTCTATGTTTCATACAACTTATTAATTGAAAGCTATTATTTGCATCAAAAACAAAAATTCACCAGATTTGAATGAAAATATTATGGTAAAGCGGTCAGTCATGTGGATTAAAAGAATACATTAATGTTGATTTTTTAGGTGAAGGTGATAATAGAATGTCCCTGCCACAGTTTCTACACAGTCCAATGGGCATGCCACCGCACAAACTTAGACCCAAGGAAGCAGCAGTTATCATGTAGCTATGAAACTTGAATCCTTTGTCATGGAACAAGGCTGGTAGTCAGGATGACGGATGTTGAAATTATAACAGGCAGATTACATGGAAATAGTGTTTCATGAATAATATTGAGCCCATCAGTTGTAAACCTGCTTTTCTAACTCAGGAGAAAAGAGTTCCGAATTCGACTTTATATTCTATGACTAAGCAAGTCACAAGGCCAAACTCGTGATAACATTTGATATTTATATTCCTAAGCCTGTCTGTACACATGGACAGCTTGAAGTCATTTTTTCCAAGAGTGGGAAATGTTCATTCTGCTTTAGTTTTTGGAGAATGAAATGCTAGAAATCCCGTATTTACAGACGTTCAGTTGCAATAAAGATACTAATTTGACCACAAATGTTCTGTGGGTTTCTGGTAGTATATAGTTATTACATTTTTTCTTAACCAAAATGTAGCACTGCGCAATTACGAGTTCTGGAATACTTCAGGAAAGGCTTGATGTAATGTTTTCCTAGTCATTTAGGTGGCTGTTGCTGCTTTTATATGATGGGAGTGGAAGACTCAAGGAACAGTCTTCGCTTTCAACTATCGAGCTTTCACCTCCCTCACTCTCCAATTTCTCCTACAATCTAAAGCACCTCAAAGGCCAGGTTTGACATCTCCTAATCCCGATTTCTTGATTAACTGCATATTCTCCTCCCATGCTTTTCAACCTTGGTGAGGTCCTGCACTGCAGACCTTAAGCTTTCCACACGACTCCTCTATAATTAAAAAAGCCTGTGACAATCAGAATCCAAATTATATTGCACAGGATAATGAGCATCCAGGGTACATGTAATTAATCTTTCAGCAACATGTCTGGTCTGAGTCACGTAAGATGGCACAAAGTTCCATGATTCAACCAAAGTTGCAGTAAACCACCCAGCAAAGGGACAAAATTAACGTAGGATGGTGGTGGGGGTGAAATAGGTACAAAAGGAGCGAGATATATTATACCAAGATAATGGGAAAGTAAATATGAAGTGCATTACAGATTTGTCAGTACAACTTCAGCTAGAGCTTACTCTTAATATTAATTGTAATTTTAGACATGGCAACATTTATAGAAAGGAGTGTACTAGATTAAAACCCAAACAGAGTGCGGTCCGAAGACCCAGATACAACACAACATTGAACAGGAGTGGGCCATTCAATTAGGTGGTGGCTGGTCTGTTTTTTAACCATGATGTGGAGATGCCGGCATTGGACTGTAAGCACAGTAAGAAGTCTCACAACACCAGGTTAAAGTCCAACAGGTTTATTTGGTAGCACAAGCCACAAGCTTTCAGAGCGCTGCTCCACTCACCTGATGAAGGAGCAGCGCTCTGAAAGCTTGTGCTACCAAATAAACCTGTTGGACTTTAACCTGGTGTTGTGAGACTTCTTACTGTTTTTTAACTCCAGAGACCTTTCTTGGTTCACACCCTTGTCTGACAAAATCTATCAAATCTCAAGTTTTGAAATTTGCACTTGGCCACAGGCCTCAACAACCTTTTAGGAGTTGGGAATGTCCGATTGCCACTGAGTGAAGAAATGCTTCCTGACAGTTTTGAACAGCCAAGCTGTAATTTTAAGGTTACGGCCCCTTGTTCATGTCTCCACCACAAGAGGAAATAGTTTCTCTCCATCTATCCTATGAGCCTTTACTCATCTTAGGACAGCTTAATTAGATCAATTCTATACCGAAGAGAATACAAGCGTAATCTATGAAACCGGTCATCATCATTTAATTCTTGTAACCCTCCTATAATTCTGGTGAATCTGCAGTACCACCTCCCACAAGGCCAATATATTCATCCCAAGGTAGAGTGCCCAGAACTGAACACAGTTCTCTCAGTGGCTTTCTAAGCAAAGCTTTATATAACTGTTACATAACTTCCAAGTCTTTGTATTCAGCCCCCTTTGAGATAAAGGCCAACATTCCATTCACTCTTTCATTTTTTTGGTACCTGTCCATGAGTTGTTAGCAACTTCTGTACATGGACTCCTAAATCTCTTGGGGGGGACATGATAATATTTGCATCGGTTACCCTGCCATATTGGTTTCATAATAAACAGGGCCAGCTTGTGGTGGGGGGGGGGGGGGGGGGGGGGGGGGGTGGTGGTGGTGTGAGGTAGGCGGTTTGAGGTAGGCATGATAGCCCAATAATCTTATGGAATGAAAACGAGATAGCAAGAACCTCAAAAGGGTGGGGAATATTTATAACTTTAATCGCTGGCAAATAGCATAGATGCATAAGTATGAGTGAGAAAGAATAGAAGGGCATGCTGAAGGGTCAGATTAAGTAAATAGAGTGGGAGGAAGTTCGAGTGGAGCATGTGTCGTGGTACACGAGGGCCTAATAGGTGCAAGTTGTGTGCGCCTCTATCTTGCAACTGCTGCGTTATAGAAAGGATCAATGTGGAACTCCAGTGAAGCTGTTCACATTTCTGGGGCCTTTTTAAACAGTGCTCCACATAATGTGGGCTGTAACCAGAATATGAATTTGGTGCTAAGCATTTCACACTGCTTGACTCAATTCGAGAGGGTTCACTTTTATTAAGGTTGAGGACATACTTTGCAAACCCCCTGCCTGTAATGATCCAGACATATTAGGCTAAGAACCAAAAATGATAGAAGAATTACGGTGTTTACACCTTTCTTCCTCCTCTCAAGTACTTATCATCTCAGCTCCTCTCCACTATGAATTTCTAATTTTCCTTCATTTTCCTGTATTTTATCTCTCATACATTGCAACCAGTATCCCCAATTCAAATAAGGCTTCCAAGATGGTGTAAGTGTGAGAACACAACATATAGATCAGGGAGGTTTGTGTGGGGCTGAATTTATACCAGGTAGGGTTGCAGTTGGAATGTTCCAATAGGCCCTCAGCATCCCTAAGATAGGTGTGTGTATCTGTCTGAGAGAGGGAGGGAGAAAGAGTTGAGTGGAAAAACATGAGACCACTCAGTTGTTATCCACTGATTCTCTGGGAGAATGTGCGCCGCCTCGTCTCCATTGATCAGACTTGACTGCTATGTACCCCATTGTTCAAATCCCAGCTGGCATCAGTCGAGGCCAGGGGATTAAAAGCAAAATGGACAATGGTGAGATACTGCAATGTAATGAGCAGAACTAAACTATACCCAGCAGGACTCAGTACTTCAAAAAGCGGGGAAAGGAGAGGTCTAAACGGCAAGGAGGGACACTGCAAAGAAAACTGGAAGTGGGAAATGAAAACTACATTTGATTCACTCCATTGGATGTCGTGCCATTTATTTTAATCACCTTTTGTTTGACAAGAAGGATATTTTTTTCCAAGAAGGCTTAAGGGTGGGAATCACCCCTGCTTTGGGAAGTATGGTATTGGCTGAGGCCCAGGATTTGCTGTTCATATTGCTGATTTGTTGGTGTTGACACAAGACCTGGTTTGCTGAGATTATCGAAATCTGAACAATTTAAGATCAATGCAGTCTTACTGCTGACACAGGATTCTTTAAATCTAACCTATTTAAGACACAGATAGTGCTCATTATGCTGACATGATTAGCGATGTGATAAATCTCCATCACCAGTTCTGCAACTGCACTTAGTCAACAGCAATCTGATCTACCTGGTAGATCTGAGCATTCACTAGCTTACTCTCCCCCACCCCCCACACTCTCGCTTGGAGACCACAGTCAATGGATGCTCAGTCTTGGATATGTAAGGTGTCAGTTTATGAAGAACTTGGTCTGAGGAGAGGATAAACTGACTTAAGCTAAGAGTGTAAATGTATATGGAACTGCTGAGAAATTAAAAATTAGACTGACCCAGTGGGTAAATGACATAGAAACGTGGATTTATGCAGTAACATTCACAGCCTCAGGACGTTCCAAAATGTTTTACAGCCATGGGAGTACTTTGTGAAGTATAATTAGTGTTATATTCCAGAGAAATACAGTGACCAAACTGAGCACAGCATTGAGTAAAGAGCAATAATATGACCATATAATCTGAGTGATACTAGTTGGGGATATATACTGACCAGAACTCCGACATGATCTTTACTTCAAATAGTGTTGTATGACCTTTCATCCAGCTGAGGGAGCAGATGGGGCCCCAGTTTAATCTGAAAGATGGTCCCTCACTATTGGACTGGGATTGTCAGCCTAGATTTGGTGTTCGAGTCCCGACAATTGAAGACAAATCTACCACCTTCTGGCTCAGGAGTGAGAGCACGAGCCACTGGGTCGCAGCTAACACGCCTGCCCAGTGTGACACAAAGCTGTACACACTAAGCTCCAAGTCAGGGTAGGAGCATCTGTAACCCTAGACAGGAAGGAGAGGGAGAGAAAAAAAAGTTACCCAAGGTTCCTACCAATGAATGCCTAGTCCTGGAAGTGCCCAGTTGTTCGCCTCATATGGGACAGTATCAGACTCACTACAGTGTCTCTTACAGAAAAATAGGCAGCTCCTAGTCATCGTCCAAACTCACAATAAAAATGGTCAGGAGGATAAGAAACCAAGGTGATCAATGCAAAGATGGTAGGAACAACAACAGATAAAATGATGGAATATATACATGGCTTTTGTACCACGAAACCTTTGGTCATTTAATCTCTCATACACCCTCCATTTTATCACAGACCTTCCATTTTGCTCTTCCTTCCTTACGCCCATGCACTTGCTCAAAACCTATTACATATCTCACTTTTCCCTGTCTAGATGAAAGGTCACAGAACCTAAATGTTAATTATTTTTCTCTACACAGATCTTGCCCAGTTTGTGTATTTCTATCATTTTGAGTTTCTTTTTCAGATGAGAGTATAGTTCTTGCTTTAACTGGGGTAACGATGGTCCTTTAAAATACACAGGTTGTCTCTGGAGTTGAATTTCTGACACACCCTGAAAGGACACTGAATTTTGCAGCAGTAAGGAGCCCTCAATTCTCAGTCAATACTGAATTGGAAATGGGAAGAAATAAGAGCTAAATCTGATGGTAGGGAAAGAGAGAGAGAGACAGATGGAAAGAGGTGCTGTGCAGAACAATAACTGGGTCAAAAATAATAGCTCTGCAGGGATCAGAGACAGGTGCGAGGAAGTACAGAAAGTAGGTCAAAGCATGACGAGAGATGTTTGGCAGACAGTAGCAGCAGAGCAGAGAGGGCTGAAGAGAGAGACTGGATGGCACTCTGAGAACATGGCACATGGGAAGGTGACAAAACAGAACTGGAAAGGAAGCAGAGGGCTGAGGTGGGACGAGACAAGATGGGGGCAATTCAGAAAAATGGGGGTGGGGGAGGGGACAGGGGAAGTAGAGGTACCATGGACTGATGGGGAGGGGGTGAGACACAATACGGTGGTTGTTGTCAAGGAGAGACAGTAAATTGCTTCTCCTGGATCAATTCACAACATTTGATGTACAGAAATTATCACGTGAGGCAAATATCCTTGGGTGTTGGGAGAGGGATGGTGACAACACTGAGATGATATGATACATCAAGAGAAGGGTTGGGGACAAGATCAGTCACATTGAAACAAGAAACGTTTCCTTGCTTCTGAATCATTGCTACTTCAGTAGCAAGTCAGTAGCTTACGAACGCCCAAGGACAAGAGTCTTCGATGACTACGACATTCGTGCTGACAACAAGATCCTCGTGTACATGTCTTCTCAACTCTTCAATACGGCTCAGAAATCTGGACTACGTACAGATACCAACCACCTCAAGGTCCTAGAGAGGTACCATCAACGCTGTCTGAGATGGATTCTTTGCTTCAGCTGGAAGCCCGGCACACTAACATCAGCATTCTTGAAGGATCCAAGAGCATCAGCATCGAGCCATGATCATCCAAAACCAACTATGCTGGGCTGGCCATGTGCTTAGAATGTCACAGTGCTGAACGCCAAAACAAATCTTCTTCGTCCAGCTCAAGGAAGGTTCATAAACAAGAGAAGGACAAAGGAAGCACTTCAAAGACACCCTGAAGGCTTTGCTCAAGAAATGTAACATAGACATCAATGCCTGGGAGACCCTTGTTCGGAAGAGACCTACTCGGAGGAACCTCCTGATTGAAGGGGCACAATTATTTGAGGACACCCGATGGCAAGAGGTGGTTCAGGAAAGAAGTCTGAGGAAGGAATATCAGCAACCTAGAGTCCAAGGACCAAACCCAGCTCCCCGAAACATCTGTCAAGTGTGTGGTCGAAGATACAGCTCTAGGATCGGGCTCATCAGTCACACAAGGACCCACAGAATCCATGACTATAACACGGAGTTTCTGAGGTGGACAATCACACTCGTTAATGAATGATCACCAAGGAAGAAGACTTCAGTATTCATTTCATACAGCAAACTTCCCTTGTTAACAGGGCAAGGTTCCTGCTGAATATGTGCTTTTCTATCATTGACCCTATCTTCCACTTACTGCTGTTAGCTAACTAGTTTCCTTCTGCACTGTACATTTAATTAGCCCACTCAGGCGTTCAGCTCTGGAATTGACTTTCTCTTAACAGTAATTGCAGAACCTACTGATGTTTGAGTGAGATGGCAAACCAAAGCCCTTTTGCAACATTCTAACGTGTTAACTTGTTAAAAAGAAGCCAGTTAATCATTTAAGATAGTGCCCAAAGCACAAGACATCTTCACTAATTGCACCGAGAAAGCAAAACTCTCTTATTCACTCACACTGCTACACAGACCAAATTGAATTGAGAAAGAGCTTTAGTTTATCAGTAAGGTGTGCTCGCCAAAGAGAAATCTTGGAACTGAGGCCATTGTATGCTACATGAATGGACACTACATAGGTGGAGGATGTCAATGCTTTGACATTATATGTTGTATAATCAGAAGAATGGCTGTGTGTTACTCTCAGTGATACCCCAAGCTGACAGTACAAAACTAGACAACAAGATGTGCGGCACTGTCCAAAATGGCAAGGGGTGCAATTATACAAACAGAATTATAGAAATAACAGGTAGGAAAAGACCACTGGACCACTGCCATGCTTGTGATGGCTGGAGCAACATTATAAGAGACCTTTGACTTCTCACCTTCACAGCCATATCATCCTAGATGAGAGGAAGAGAGAAAAGATCTGGGTCAAAACCTGTGGAAAATCTCTCTCTGACTCTATCAGACCTAGGTGATGATAGTGTGCTATTAATATATTTTATGTCTAAGGGGAATGTTTTAAAATTCAGTTTTTTTCTCCAGGCAGATGGTATGTCTGGTGGGAATACAGCTTGGATGCTGGGAGAGCAGGATAATTACTCATTTTAGCCATGTAGTGTTTACTTAGGAGAGAGCTAATGGATTTTTGTTTATAGATGAAAATTTCCTCTGGGCTTTTGATTAGGTTGATTGACAGGATCATATGATAATATGGTTAATAGGAGGAGATGGTTTGTAGAAGAAAAACAGCTTTCAGTCTGACTGGGGTTTGTTTAAAGGCAGAGTTCTGCAAGCTGCTCTGAAAATCAAAACCTTTGACAGTTTCAAGGCTATTTACACTCCTTATAGCAAGTATATATGGTTGCTAACTGTATTTAAAGTGGAATTTTAAGTCTGAAAAAGAATGGTGCATATTTGGAACTGAAACAGCGATGCATTAGAAATTAAAGTTGTTTCCTTTAATTTTTTTAACCATTGTTTAACTGTTAATAGTTAAGCTGCTTCATTGTGTTAGAGTTATACTTAACCTATGTTATTAAATAAAGTTTGATTTACTATAAAATATCCCTAATTTGTCAGTAGATTTACTCCTAGAGTGAAACATCCTATCCTCACATTTAGACCGAAATAGAAAAATTGTTGGGGTCTAGTTTGGCTTCCTAATGTAATTTGGGATTCTGGAGGACAACCGTAACACCAGCAAAACCGAGTAAGAATGGTATATCTGTGGAAGCAGAAATGTTCTCGTCTTGGTTTCATTCCTTGTTACTGGGCAGCATCCCAAAGTTAGACTTTTGGATTTAAGGCTATTGAGCTGGCTCCCCCCTCCCACCACCAATCCACACTCACTTCCCCCAGTAAATTACAAAAAATTCATTTTCTGATCCAGAGTTGTAACTGGATCACTGCCTTATACACCACATCAGGTTTGGTTTTGTACAATTACTTAAAATGTTGCACTTAATGTTGAAGTGGGAAGGACAGTTGTTGTGGTCTACATAGGAATCAATCACATATGTAAAACGAGGAATGGGATTTTGTTGAGAGAGTTTGAGGAGCTAGAGTCCAAGTTAAAACACGGCACCTCATGAGTAATCTCTGGATTACTACACGAGGCCACACGCAAATTGGCATAGGCATAAACAGATTTGATGGTTGAAAGAATGGCAAGGGAGTCAGGGGTTTCAATTCATGGGGCACTGGCTTGCGAAAGAGGGAGCTGCTCTTTTTAGGATGGGCACCATTCAAAACTGCCTGGCGCCAGCATCCGGGCAAATCAAACAACTAAGGCAGTAGATGGGGCCAAAAGCTAACAAAGAGGCGGCAGCTATTGAAGGGATGAGTGGGAGGAGGGGGTGAGAAGGATTCAGGAAAGGGGAAATTCAAAAGGAGTAAGAGTAAAGTCAAGTTCGTAGAACTGAGTAACATATTGGGTAAAACTAAGCAGAGTCAGGAAGCAACAAAAAAAATTTTGATCAAGCTGACATGAGAGGAAGGTTAAAGATAAATGTACTATATCTAAATGTGCAGAACATTTACAACAAAAGGAGGCCATGTGGCACAGTGGCAGCACCCTGCCTCCTGACCAGGAGCTCTGGGTTCAAGGACTTGGCAGCCATGGAATGCAGGCTGCTGACCAGCTCAGAATCATTCCACCATTTCCCCATTATTCTCCAAAGGGAAAAAATGTGTGAAGATACATTAACAAAATAGCACCAGTAGACCAGAGAATTGCACCAGAAGTGGGTTTGATTTAATAGCCATTCTGGAAAAAAGGTTACAAAGTATCCAAAATGGTCCAGAATACTTTTAGAGGAGATCGGCAAAGTGGAAAATGGGGAGGGTGGCCCTGACCATCATACAGGATAGGATACAGACAATAGATGGAAGGGATCTTGCTCAGAAATGATAAAGTCGAGTTAACTTGCAGTACCAGAGTTTGTGGGGAAGCATGACTATACTGAGTTTAAGAGCGATTTTATACTGAGTTTAAAAAAGATTTAATTCAGTCCTAAACTAGGATCTTTAATTTGAATAAAACAAACTATTTAGGCATGTGTTGGCTTATGTAGATTGGCAAACCAAATTAAAAGATATAATGGTAGATAGCAATTTGCTATTTTGCTAGTGTATCTTCACACACTTTTTCCCTTTGGAGAATAATTTGAAGAAATGATTCTTAATTCCCTTATGAGAAGTTAAAGGTAGGTTAAAAGAGATTAAAGAGATTAAAAGAAGCAGTTTACAATGTTGCTAAAGAGTAAAAAGCTTGAGGATCAAAAAGATATCAGAATTTAGCAAAGGATGATCTGAAATTAAGTGAGCGAAAATGCAATGAGACTAAACCAGTAAAAGACATAAAAAGAATGTAAAAGATGTATGTACAATGGAAAAAGTTAGAGACAGAACATGCGAGTGCCTTACAAATAGGGGAAATTATAATGGAAATAAGGAAATGGCAGAGACAGTAAACCAATATTTTGCATCTGTCTACATAATGGAAGACCCAAAAACATTCTGGAAATAGTATGGTGAGGAATTTAGGGTCAAGAGAGAAAGAGGAATGTAATTGGAGAAATTAATGGGAGTAAAGTCCCAGGACCTGATGGTAAACACCATTGGATTTTAAAGGAAGTGGTTACAGAGATAGTGGCTCCATTACTGTGCCAGCAGTGGCTCAATGGGTAACACTCTTACCTGTGAATCACAAAACTCTGGGTTCAAAACTCACGATGTGGAGATGCCGGCATTGGACTGGGGTAAACACAGTAAGAAGTCTCACAACACTAGGTTAAAATCCAACAGGTTTATTTGATAGCAAAAGCCACTAGCTTACGAAGCACTGCTTCTTCATCAAGTGAGTCAACTGATGAAGAAGCAGCGCTTCGAAAGCTAGTGGCTTTTGCTACCAAATAAACCTGTTGGACTTTAACCTGGTGTTGTGAGACTTCTTACTGTGTTCAAAACTCACTGCAGGCCTTGAGCATAGAAATCACAACATCATTGCTGTACTGAGGGAACATTGCATTATTATCTTTTAAACCTAGGCTATGAGATCCCCTAGCATTAATTTGAAGATGAGCAGGATAGTTATTCTGGTATCTTGGCCAATATTTAACTATCATTTTTTAAAAAAATTACCTGATTATCACGATGCTCACAGAAAACTCACACAAACAGTAATTTGGCTGCGGTGTTTGCCAGATTATAACAGTGACTACAATTATCATAGAATCATAGAAACCCTACAGTGCAGAAGGTCGTCATTCGGCCCATCGAGTCTGCACCGACCACAATCCCACCCATTCAAAAAGTACTTCATTGCATGTGATTCAAGATGTTCACTGCAAAAAGCGCTATATAAATTCAAATATTCCATTTCCTTTCCTTTAGAATGGTGGGAAAGTTGCAAATGTAACTTCACTGTTCAAGGAAGGAGGGAGGGGAAACAGGGAACAATAGGCCAATTAGTCTGACGTCAATCGCAAGGCAAATGCTAGGATCTGTTATTAGAGATGTGGTCTCAAGCCATTAGAGAAACTTAATGCGACTAGGCGAAGTTAAATAAATTTAAGAAAGGGAAGTAGTGATTTTGAGGTTGTAGCTAGCAGGGTAGATAAAGGGAATAGTTGGATTTTCAAACAGCATGTGATAAGGTGCCACACACGTTGTTACCAAGGATCATTTGGGGTAATGTATTCTCAGATTAGTTAAACTTGGTATGGTTGAGGATTGGTTTAGGACAGGGAACAGAGCAGAAAGTAAAGGGTTATTTTGGGTAGGTTGACTTTAACTAGTGGGTTACTGCACGGGTCACCAAATGGGCCGCATCTATTTATTATCTATGTCAATGACTTAGATAAGACAAGCATGTGTAACATACCTCAGTTTGCCAACAATACTAAGATAAGTATGAAAGTAAGCTGTAAGAGTCATGCAAAGAGCCTGCAAAGAGATATGGATAGGTTAAGTCAGTAGTCCAGAATGCGGCAGGTGAACAGAATGTGGAGAAGTGTGAAGTGACTTAATTTGGTAGAGAAAAATTGGAGGGCAGAATATTTTTTTAACAATGGTGAGAGACTGGGAAATTTTGTTACTCAGAGGGACCTGGGTATCCATGTACATAAATCACAGAAAGGTTAACATACAGGTATAACAACCACTAGAAAAACAAATTGTCAACCAGCCTTTATTGCAAAGCGGTTAGAGGAATTAATAGAACAAAGAACAGTACAGCACAGGCCCTTCAGCCCACCAACTCTGTGCCAAAACAGATGCCTCTCAAATCTAATATTTCCTTGCCTCTACGTGATCCATATCCTTCTATTCCCTTCCTATTCATGTATCCACCCAGATGTCTCTTGAACATTGTTGTAAAATCTGCATCCACCACCTCCTCCAGCACCACATTCCAAGCTTTCACCAACCTGTGTGTGAAAAACTTGCCCCTTACATCTCTTTTAAACTTTCCCCCTCTCACTTTCAACCTATGCCCCCTTCGACCCTGGGAAAAAGACACTGACTATCCACTCTATCCAAGCCTGTCATAATCTTGTAAACCTCTATCAGGTCCCCCCTCATCCTCCGATGCTCCAATGAAAACAATCCAAGTTTGTTTAACCTTTCTTCATAGTCCATACCCTCCAAACCAGGCAACATCCTGGTAAATCTCTTCTGCACCCTTTCCAATGCATCAACGTCCTTCCAGTAGTGTGGCGACCAGAATTGTATACAATACTCCAAATGCAGCCTAACCAAAATCTTTTACAGCTGCAACAGGATTTTCCAATTCTTATACTCAATTCCCCGATCGATGAAGCCAGCATGCCATATGCCTTCTATAGGGCCCTAGTGAGGCCATACCTGGAGCACAGTGTACAGTTCTCCCACCATTTTGGTCTCCTTACCTAAGGAAAGGTAAAGTTGCGTTAGAGAGAGTGCACCAAAAGTTCAATGATTTTTGGGATATTGGGATTCTCTAATGAGGAGAGACTGTGTCGTGTGGATCAATATTTCCTGGAATTTAGAAGAATGAGATGATCATTTCATTGAAAGATGCAACAATTCTGAAGGGGCTTGATAGGGTAGATGATAGAAAATGTTTCCCTTGGCTGGATAGTCTGGAACAAGGAGCCAGTCTCAGAATAAAGGACTTGGCTCTGCAACGAGGAGATATTTTTTCACTAAGTGATGTGGACCTTTGGAATTTTCTACCCAGTGAGCTGTGGATGTTGTACTGTTCGGTATATTCAAAATAGAGATAAAGAGATTTTTCAATATTAAGGAACAAGGGATATTTAGATTAGAATAGGAAAAGTGGAGTTAAGATAGGTGATCAGCCATAATCCTATTAAATGGCAAAGCAGGTTTGAAAAGCCAAATATCTTACTCAAGTTCCTAATTCTTATATACTTAGACAAGGAAAGCAGTAGTGAGAATGGCCTCACTTTACTGTTTAAATCCAAAGTAAACACAAGTCAAAATGTGCTTTAACCTACACATGACCTGAGATTAGACATGACTAGAGCACTGGATAGAGTCCATTGATGGGCTACAGTCTGTACTGTGAAGTCAATGGGACCAGAAACCAATAGATAAAAGATAGTAAATATTTGTCTTTCTATCATTTGTGCAATTTTCACTGACTCTTCTAAGCTAACTCGTCTTCTTCAGCTCTGTATGTTTATCTTTCTCACCCAGACACTCAGCTCTGGAATTGACTTTTCTTGTGACTGCAACTGTGCTACTTTAGAGGTTTGACAAATACCAGGAAAATATACAGAGCTGTCGTAAAGGGCAGGCTGACTCAGTTGAATCAGAAGCTGCTGGGTTTAAATTCTAATAAAGACTCGAATACATAATCCAAGGCAATAACTGAAGGGATATACTGCATTGTCAGAGGGACAGTCTCATGAATGACATGTCAAAATAAGACCCTGCGAGGCGGTTAAGGATGGGTATAACAAATCCAATAGCACTAAACAAAAGCAGATGTCTGGGAAACATTCCTTCCTGAACCAAAAGCCAGATTATGGGATGTTGCTGTGCACAGATTGGCTGCTTTGTTGCCTACACCACAGTGACTGCACAGCAACAGTAATTAATTTGTTCTAAAGATACACGGTGCTAAGTAGGAGCAAACTTTTTTTTAACCTCTGAAACATTTTGCTTATCTCACTTTAAACTACAATGGTATGGGGGTTTAAGGTGACAAATTACACCCTACGTGACTGAAAGCTAAACATTCTCTCCTCGTCCTCCTCAACCATCTGCAGCCTTTGACGCAATTGACATCATCCTCCCCCAGCACCTCTCCACTGGGTGGAACTGCTTTCACCTAGTTTCATTCTGATCTATCCAACTGTAGTCAGAGAGTCACTTCCTGTTCCTGCACCATTCCCAGTGGTTTTTCTCATGCCTTGTTCTTTGATCCCTGCACATTTCTCATCTGCATGCTGCACCCTTGGTGACATCATCAGTTTTTACATGTACACGAACAACACTGACTGCTAATCTGACATCCAGAATTGTATGAGCAAATATTTTCTTCAAGTAAAGTTAAAGTTTATATATTAGTCACAAGTAGGCATACATTAACACTGCAGTCAAGTTAATGTGAAAATCCCCTAGTCGCCACACTCGGGTACGCTGAGTGAGAATTTAACATGGCCAATGCATCTAACCAGTGCGTCATTCGGACTGTGGGAGGAAACCGGAGCACCCAGAGGAAACCCACGCAGACCCAGGAAGCTTGTGTAGACTCCGCACTGTGACCCAAGCCAGGAATTTAACCCAGGTCCCTGGTGGCATGAGGCAGCAGTGCTAACCACTGTGCCGTCCCTCAATTAAGTATCAGGAAAAGTCAAGTCCTCATTCTCGACCCCATTCCAAACTCATTCCCTAGCTACCATCCTTCTCCCTGGCAACACTCTGAGATTATGTCAGTCTGCTTGCATCTGTGGTGTCAAATTTGATCCTGAGATGAGCTTCTGACCTGACATTCGTACATCACTAAAACTGCCAAGTCCCACCTCCATAGCATCGCCATATTTTGCCTCCGTGTCAGCTCATCTACTGCTGAAACACTCATTCATGCCTTTGTTATTGCTAGTCTCTACTATTCCAATGCAGTCCTGGCTGATTTCCCACATTCTATCCTCTGTAAACTTGAGGTCATTCACAACTCTGCTGTCCCTTACTCAACGCACACCAAGTCCTGTTCCCTATCACTGCTATGCTTGCTGAAGCAATGCCATGGTTTTAAAATTCCTATTCTATGCTCCTGAAATACTGGCTTCTTAGGCAATCCCAATTTTAATTGCTTCATTAATGGCTGTTCTTTCAGTTGCCTCAACCCTAAGCTGTGGGACACCCTCCCTGCACCTCTGTTTTTCCACCTTGCTACCTTTTTGACCAAGCTTTTGGTCATTTGACCTATTATCTCATGTGTTATACTTTACTTTGTAATCCCTGTATGAAATGCCTTGGGACATTTCATGATTTTCGAAGATTCTGCATAAACATTAGTGGTTGGATTGTTGATATTATTACAAGAGGGCAAGGTTCAAGCTGGCATAAAGAAATGTTGGAATGTGTTGTTTCTTTTTTAAAAAAAGAGCAATTAATGTTTGAAATGAAGCTCTGGGCAAGGTAGTAGAACAAAATCCCTGGAGTGGTTTAAAGAACATCTCAAAATTATTTCACCCAAATCACTGAAGATTCACAAGCAATGCAGTGAAGATATCGCCATAGCAAACAATGTATTATGTGTATTAATTGAATCATTTAATAAAAACCAAAATACACAGTTAGGCAAGGATCAGGTCATTGATTAGGTCTCATCTTGAGCTCTGCACCCAGTTTTGGCGCCCTTAAATTGTGGGTGATAATGTAACCTTGGAAAAAAGTCCAGAGAGACATTACAGTAAGAGTTAGCAGTTTAAAAGAACTCTAATTACTCAGATGGGCACAAAGCGTGGGTTAATTTATTTCACAACAACGTAAGCTTCCAGGTGGCCTAATAGTATGAGAGCTGGAAATGTATCTGTAATTAATTTCAGATCGATAGGTTGGGCCGTGGACATGTGTAGAGGTGGCATTAGGTGGGTGTTAAGTGATTCTTCTTTTCCTAGAGGGTAGAGACACTGTTGCCAGCTGGTGGGTTGGTGGGCGTTGCCTCTTTGCAGGTCAAGAGGGTGCTGGACTGTTCTTTGCTGGAACTTAATTGCATCGTGTAGGTGAGTGAATTAACAGTTAACATAAACCTGGTCAATGTAATATGGACTGGTTCCTATTGCCTGTGAGACTCAGAGAAGGATATTTTAGTTTTTATTTTCTCTTATTAGCCCTGTTTTTTTTTGCCTTTCCAGGGGGTTTGCTGTGAATGAGGAAGATTGGTAGGTGGTCTCTATTATGCCACTCTATACTTGATGAACCAGTTGGTCCTTAGAAGTCAATTTTCCCATGTTCTAACAGCCAGGATGTTGTGAGGTGGCTCAGGCCTCTCTTGATGAAAGTTTGCTGTCTCTGCTGGTTTTAAGGATGGTGAATGTGACCAAGTATGGAGATTTCTTCATTTTATTTCTGAATGGTTTAAAATAAAATCTTCCTCTCTCCGTTGAGACACCACCTATTTGATGATGCAAACTAAATTTTCACTGCATTAATTATGTGGCTTAATTCAGATTACTGGATAGTTCAATCAGACTTGGAGTGCAGAGTTGATGTGAAGGACAGGAGAATGGTACGCACAGGCTGATTGACTCTCATTTCTGAGCAAGGTCAAGGAGTTTTGTGCTAGGCGTAAGTTAAATTTTAGATGGTGAAGGCATTAACAAGTTTGCAAGGAATGTGGACATGCAAGATATGCAAAATCAACTTTGTTTCTCACTCTATAGATGCTGCTTGATCCGCTGAGTGTTTCCAGCATTTGTTGTGTTTTTAAAAAAAAACATTTCCAGCATCGCAGTATTTTGCTGCTGGGATGTTCAACACCCCTATCTTTGTGCCATCAAATAAGCATGATTGATAAGTCTCGTTCTGGCTTGAGATCCAAACTTGATGGATAAACCAAGATTCTCATCACAAATATACAACATGGCAATGCAAAAGCCTATTAAGTTATATTTTAACTGAAATTCCCATCACTTATCAAATGGTAAGGATCCTACAAAAGGCATTTTAACCTATGGGCTGATTCTATTATTTTTAAATACTGTATTCTCAGGGTCTTTGCAGTAACTGGCTAGTTTGAAGCACTCTCATCAGAAGGTTGAGATCGACACCCACTTGAAAGATTTATACACAAAATCTAGGTTGAAACTGCGCAGTGCAGAGCTACAGTGTCAGAGACTCTCTTTCAAATGTGCTGTTAAACTAAGCCCTTGTTTCCCCACTCTATAAAAGATTTCCTGGTATTATTTAGAAGTGGAGCTGGGGAATCTCCCTGGTCAATACGTATCCCTCAAACAACATCACAAACAGATTATATGGTCATGGTTGTTTGTGGCATCTTGCTTTACATGAATTGGCTGCCATGCTTCCTGAATTACAACAGTGATTACACTTAAAAACATTTCATTGGTGATAAAGCATCTGGGACCTCCTTCCATGAAGTGCTGTATTAATACAAGTCTATCTTTTTTATTTCTAAGTAAAACTAGAAATACATTGATTAGTTTAGCCTGTACATGGTGGTCTGATGATTTGCTCTTTTAAGAAGAGTCTGATCAATGTGGTAGGCACCTCACGTTATTGGTGAAGATCAATACACAATTAGACAATTGCTAATCCCGGTCATGGTCTTCTGCTCATGGCGTGTATAAACACGTAGTCTGTGATCCATAGGAATCCAACATGAGCACAATTAAAAAATAATGGTCCATACCAATCGACTTGTTGACGAGCTCATTCCTATGTTTAAGTTCAGCCTAATGCTGTGTGGAAGGAGTGGGATTCATGGGGCAAGTGTTTTTTTGTTTCATTCCAGTATTTATAGGGGAACTTTCCCTGGACCGTCTGGATGCACTGAATATCAATATCTAATTGGGTTTGAGGTGGGGGCCACTCCTGAGAGGTTAGTCACTGAAGTACATTGTTGGGCCAGAGCAAGGCTTCTTGACTCTGTATTTAAAGATCTTAAACCTGACTTGCAAATGCTTGGTGTTGATACTGGGTGAAAGTAGAAGAATGTTCTATTCCCTAGCACTAACATTTGACAAGTACAAAATTCACAAAAGTGTTCCAAAAAATATTGAACAGCATGTATAGTTTTTCATTTAGGGTGTTAGAGGTAGGAATGCCATCACGTTATTAAATATAATCGAGGCTCTTACTGTGTGAAGCACTGTTACATAACAGCACTCAGCAAATCGTCAGCATGTCACCTTGGAAACGAAGGGAATGAAAAGCTGCAGGTGCAACCATCTTTATTGTTTAGATGGTTCATTTTGTCCCTTTTACATACAACAAATTGTACTTCAACAATGCACCAGGTACAGGGAAAAATAGCCACCTCTTTCACTGGGACAGGGCGAGCTGCTTATCTGTAGACTATGGTCAGAGTTACCAAACCATTCCTCACAGAAGCTATTCTAACATTTCTGTAATTTTCTCACTTATTATCAGATATATTGGGTGGATAAATTATGGAATAGGAGCCTTAGCTTAATGGAAAGGCAATTAAAAATGTGCATGGGCACCTTTCGGAATCTCCGGGTGATCCAAAGTGTTTCGCAATGAAGTGCCAATGAAGGGATTTTTCAAGTGGAGTCACAGAACCATTACAGAGCAAGAGGTCATTCAGCCCATCATGTCTGGACAGCTTTCCAAATGGACAATTCACCTATTGCTAAGACAGAATTACCTTTCTCCCTGTAACATAGGAACAAACATAGGAACATAGCAATTAGGAGAAGATGCAGGCAATTCAGCCCTTCGAGTCTGCTCCATCATTCAATCAGATCATGGCTGATCTCTCCCTGGTCTCAAATCCACCTTCCTGCCCGTTCCCCATAACCCTTTAACCTGTTTTTTTAAAATTAGAAATATATCTATCTCCTTCTTGAAACCATTTAATCATTTAGATTCCACCATGCTATGGGGCAGTGAGTCCCACAAATTCACCATCCTCTGCGAGAAGTAGAGTCATCGAGTTTTACAGCATGTTGGCCCTTCGGCCCAACTTGTCCATGCTGGCCAGTTTTTACCATTAAGCTAGTCCCAATTGCCAGCATTTGGCCCATATCCCTCTATACCCAACTTACCCATGTAACTGTCTAAATGCTTTTTAAAAGACAAAATTGTACCCACCTCTACTACTGCCTCTGGCAGCTCATTCCAGACACTCACCATTCTCTCTGTAAAACAACTGCCCTTCTGGACCCTTTTGTACCTCTCCACTCTCACCTTAAACCTATGCCCTCTAGTTTTAGACACCCATACCTTGCGAAAAGATGTTGACTATCTACCTTAACTATGCCCCTCATTATTTTATAGACCTCTATAAGATCACCCCTAAGCCTCCTACGCTCCAGGGAAAAACGCCCCAGTCTATCCAGCCTTTTCTTATAACTCAAACTATCAAGTTCCGGTAGCATCCTTGGAAACCTTTTCTGCACTCTTTCTAGTTTAATAATATCCTTTCTAGGGTGACGAGGACTGTACACAGTATTCCAAGTGTGGCCTTACCAATGTCTTGTACAACTTCAAAAAGACATCCCAACTCCTGTATTTAGTGTTCTGACCAATGAAACCAAGCATGCTGAATAGCTCCTTTACCACTCTGTCCACCTGTGACTCCACTTTTAAGAAGCTATGAACCTATATCCCCTAGATCTCTTTGTTCGATACCTCTCCCCCAATGCCCTACCATCGAGTAGTTCCTCCTCATCTCAGTTTTAAATCTGCTGCCTCTCAACCTATATGTGTGACCTCTTGTTCTAGACTGCTCCACAAGGGTAAACATTTGGTCTACATTTACTTTATCAATCCCTTTTAGTATTTATATACTATAACTAACACATTCTTCCTTATCAGATAATAGTCTAATTACCTTTTCGAATGCTTCAATTGAACTCACCTTCACCACACTCTCAGGCAAAAGAAAATTGGAGCAGGAGGCGGCTACTCAGCTCTTTGAGCCTGCTCCATAATTCATTATGATCATGGCTGATCATCCAAATAGCTTGATCCTGTCTTCCCCCATATCCTTTGATCTCCTTCACCTCAAGTGCTATGTCTAACTGCTTCTTGACTTGAAAACATTCAATGTTTTGGCCTCAACTACTTTCTGTGGTTGTGAATTCTACAGACTGACCACTCTCTGAGTGAAGAAATTTCTCCTCATCTCAGTCCTAAACAGTCTATCCTGTATCCTCAACAGTGTGACCCCTGGTCCTGGTCACCCCAACCATCAGGAACATCCGTCTTGCATTTACCTGTTTAACTCCTGTTCGAATTTTATAGGTTTCTATGAAATTCTCCCTCATTCTTCTGAACTCCAGCAAATACAATCCTAACCGACTATCTCTCCTCATATGTCAGTCCCGCCATCCCAAGAATAAGCCTAGTGAAACTTCTCTGCACTCACTCTAGAGCAAGAACATCCTTTTTCAGGTAAGGAGACCAATATTCCAAGTGTGCACACAATATTTCAGGTGTGGCCTCATCAAAGCCCTGTATAATTGCATCAAGACATCCCTGCTCCTGCACTTGAATCCTCTCAATATGAAGGCCAACGGGCCATTTGCCTATTTTACTGCCTGCTGCACCTGTATGCTTACGTACAGTGACTGGTGTACGAGGACACCCAGGTTTCGTTGCACATTTCCCCTCTCCTAATTTATGGCCAGACAGTAATCTGCCTTCCCATTTTTGCTACCAAAGTAGATAACTTCACATTTATTCAAATTATACTGCATCTGCCAATCATTTGCCCACTCACTCAACTTGTCCAAATCACACTGAAGGATCTCTGCATCCTCCTCACAGCTCGCCCACCCAGCCAGCCACTCATTGCATGAAAACAATTCTCAATTATTTTAAATTCTTTTGATCCTTTCACAAGTGGGAATCGTTTCTCCCTATCTACTCTGTCCAGACCCCTCAGGATCTTGAATACCTCCTCCAAATCTCCTCTCAGCCTCCTTTTCTCCAAGGAAAACAGTCCCACCTTCACTGCTGTAATGTAGGAACTGTGGCAACTCTCTCACAAGAAAACAAAAACACTTAAAAGGCAACGAAGTATTACATTTTTTTTTGAATTGTGGTAATTCTAGGCAGCCAATTTGCAAATAGCCAGATTCCACAAACATCAATGAGACCACAATCTGTTTTTAGTGATCTTGCTTGATGGCACTCCTCAATTTATTCTTTGAAATGGTACCAAAGGATCTATCACGTAATTCCCAAAAGTGAATCTACTCCCCCAGTGCTGCACTGGCGTGTTAAAATGGATTATGCGCTTAATTTTCTCAAGTGGGACTTAAACCCAGAACCTTCTGACTCAGAAGATAAAGTCCTTCAACTAAGCCACGGTTGAAACCTGTGCGGGTGGATAAAGCCAACAAAAATGTCAACAGCTTTTCTGGGTTCTGTGAATAGTGGCAGAGAGTACAAGAATGCAGAACTAACAATAATTCATCCCCCATTAGAGTAGTGTGGACACCCAATTATTACAAAAATTAAAATCAGAGACTTGGTAAAGAGGGATCATTAATTTTAAACAGTCACAACAGTAGGAGACAAATTGAGGAGAAATGTCTTTTGAGTAGAATGTTGCTGTGCATGGAATACTTTGCCACAGGAAGTGATTGAGGCAGAGACCCTTGCATCTTCCAAGGGGAAACTGAATCAATGCTTGAGCAGGGAAAGTACAGGGCCATGGGGACAGAGCAGGGTAGTGAAGTTAGCTCTTTATTGCTCTTGCAAACAACCTACACAAATACGATGGGCCGAATAGTTAAAATTAATAAAAAGAGTTCTGTTAACTACAATGTTTCAGTGCCTCAAATTACCTCTACTCCAGTTCAATTCTATGTAATTGCTGTTTCTCCAATCAAGTGCCTGTTAAATTTTTCAGTATTAAAAAATACAGTATTTTGAGCGGATTGTCTGGCAGCGATATTAAGTCTATGCTGGACCCCAAAAGCCAGCTTTTAAAATAGAAATCATTTTTGACCACTCACTTTAGTGCCAAGTGATGTAGAGAAGTTAATGTTAAAAACTGGCATGTTCAAAGGCACAGCAATACCCAATTACATGCCTGACTCTATCTTAGCCATCGCAGAATTTAGACTGAGCAATAAATGGCATTTCTAATACTTTCCATACTGGATGGATTTGGCTGCTTAATTGAGTAGTAACTTCTCTGATAGGGACTTTGCTTAATA
Organism: Mustelus asterias; assembly: GCF_964213995.1. Lineage (NCBI taxonomy): Eukaryota > Metazoa > Chordata > Chondrichthyes > Carcharhiniformes > Triakidae > Mustelus > Mustelus asterias. The sequence goes on along the minus strand of NW_027591498.1, from coordinate 60,700 downwards.
TCCGAAGATATTCACTTCCCACGTGAAACGGTTTGCAGGTGGGGAAATGATTGCTAAGGAAAGCTTCCTTAGTCTGAGATATATTCTCTGTGTTGAGTTAGGTACCTTAAACCACACCACCAGCGCCCAGCCCCCCAGGGATTACTCATGCTCATTTGCAAGCCACACACAACGTTTATTCAGTCCCAAAGCTGATTAGAGGAGCCTAACGTTTATAGCATTTCAACAGCCACATTTATCTCCTACTGCAACAAAAAAACTAATCCTGCCCCAGCGTGGGGGCCTGGCAGGGGTCCCTGGGCCCCCACGCTGGATTACTGGGCCCCCACGCTGGATTACTGGGCCCCCACGCTGGATTACTGGGCCCCCACGCTGGATAATGTCAAACACTGACATGGCAAAGGTCCCTGACCAGTCTCTGTCTTCACACCTGATTGCTGAGGATGAATCATATTTCCAAGGGAGAGAAGAACTTGAATAATTGGAAGAGATAGCGCTCTGAAGAGAAGCATTGAATTGGATGTATCACATTCTCATAGCAGGTCAGGTTAAGGTGACTTCACTAATGGGTCACTAAATTGGCAACTCTCTGCATCTGGAATTTTAGGTCACAACACTGCATATGTTGAGAAAGTGAGCGTACATGTATATGCAACACAAGGGTTAGGAGCTGAAGCACAGAATGTTGGAATCTCAATTAATTTAAAATGAAGTAATACGATTTTACTTTCAATCCCCAGTCTGTGTTGAGTTAGGTACCTTAAACCACACCACCAGCGCCTAGCCCCCCAGGGATTAGAGAGGGCTTTTAAACATCAGCCAGTATTTCTGCCAGATTGTTATCCTGTGAGTCAATGTGCATGTGCAGCTGCCACAAGATAAATAAGAAGGACATTCAACCCATCTTAATTCATAAATCCACAAAGATCCTACAGCTCTCCATCACAGTATCCAAATGTTTCTTAAAATGATTCAAAGGTTTTAACTTGCTTCATGTTATTCCTTGCCTTGACTACTGTGGATCTAAAACCTCCAGAATAGAGGGCTGAGGCTGTACAGAATACTAGAGTCAGAACAGCATGGGCACAAGGTTGGAAGGGCTGTAGAAGCAGGATGGAATAGAAGGGACATTGGTTAAAATAGTACAGACAGTGAAAGAATCATAAGAACATGTTACTTAGGAGCATGAGTAGGTCATTCAGCCCTTTGAGCCTGATCCACCATTCAATATTATAGCTAATCTGTTTGTGGTTTGGCTTCAATTCCACTTTCCTGTCATCCCTCTAAATGCCTCAACTTTCTTGCCAATCAAAAATCTGTCCAACTCTGCCTTGAATAAATTCAATGACCCAACCTGCACTGCCCTCTGGCAAAAGAGAATTCCAAAGACAAATCATCCTCGGAGAAAAATAAATCTCTTTGTCTCCATCTGAAAGGGGGAGAACTCTTAATTCTTAAACTGTAATCCCTGGTTTAGTCTCCCCCAATGAGTGGAAACATCCTCTAGATATCTACACTATCAGGTCCCCTCAGGATCTTCAATCAGATCACCTTTCATCATTCTAAACTCCAATGGGTATAGGCCCAAACTGTTCAAACTTTCTTCATAAGCTAAGTCCCCTCATCCCAGGAATGAATCCAGTGAATCTTCTCTGAGCTGCTTCTAACACAATTACATCCTTTTTCAAATAAGGATGCTGTACACGGTATTTCAGATGTTGTCTCACTAGGGCCCTGTCCGGTTATAGCAAAACTCCACTACTTTTATATTCCATTCTGCATTGCAATAAATGCCAACAGTCCATTTCCTTTCCAAATTTAACATGAACACTGTCAAAGGCTTGGGGCAAATAAGTGTTTAAAAGTGATGGTAGATTCTGGTTTGTGCAGCATAAGCTTTTATTTTATTTTTGCAAAAATAAGTTTATCATCTTGTTGGAGAGATGGGACTTTTTTTAAAAAACAGTTGTGACGATCTGAAATGCACTGCCCAAAAAAGCTAGTAGAAACAGATTCAGTAATAACTTTCAAAAAGGAATTGGATAAATACTTTAAAAGGGCAGGGAAGAGCAGGGGAGAGATTTAATGGATAGGTCTTTCATAGAGTCACTATGGGAAGAATGGCCTCCTGTGTTGTAAGTACCTGTGAATGCTCCAGTTTAACTTTTTTTGGGCCATTATGATTTCTCTCCCATTATTTCCTTCCACCACTCACATTATTCAACTTTTCCAACCAGGACAACAGACTGGAGCTGCTGCTGTCTGAACTCCTTCAACAGTGATGTGTAGACAGCTGTTAAAACTAGAGTGACGCACTCTCTTCTTTCCTAGTAGCTATTTGGTACCTTACCACTACAGCTTAACTAAGGTTAGGAACAGTGAGCAGCACGTGGTTAGCACTGCTGCCTCAAAGCGCCAGAGGCCTGGGTTCAACTCTGGCCTTGGGTGACTGTGTGGAGTTTGCACATTCTCCGTGTCTGTGTGGGTATCCTCCAAGTGCTTTGGTTTCCTCCCACAGTCCAAGAATGTGCAGGTTAGGTTGATTGGCCATGCTAAATTGCCAGTTAGTGTCCCAAGATGTGGATTACAAAAAATCACAAAAAGACAGCGCTCAGGAGAGGTTACGATAGTCCCCATCTCACAAAATATGACACAGTGTCTGGAAAGGCTCAGTAAACCAAGGTCCACCACACTACGAAAACAAAAAGGGACGGTCAATAGGGAATTAAAGGTGCTATATTTAAATGCCCGCAGTGTCCGGAACAAGGTAGATGAGCTTGTGGCCCAGATTGTGACTGGCAGGTATGATGTGGTAGGCATCACAGAGACGTGGTTGCAGGGGGTTCAGGACTGGCAGTTAAACATCCAGGGATTCACAACCTATCGAAAAGACAGAGAGGTGGGTAGAGGGGGCGGGGTTGCCTTGTTAATTAGAAATGAAATTAAATCAATAGCACTAAACGACATAGGGTCAGACGATGTGGAGTCTGTGTGGGTAGAGTTGAGGAACCACAAAGGCAAAAAAACCATAATGGGAGTTATGTACAGGCCTCCTGACAGTGGTCAGGACCAGGGGCACAAAATGCACCACGAAATAGAAAGGGCATGTCAGAAAGGCAAGGTCACAGTGATCATGGGGGATTTCAATATGCAGGTGGACTGGGTAAATAATGTTGCCAGTGGACCCAAAGAAAGGGAATTCATTGAATGTTTACAGGATGGCTTTTTGGAACAGCTTGTGATGGAGCCCACGAGGGAACAGGCTATTCTGGACTTAGTGTTATGTAATGAGCCAGACGTGATAAAAGATCTTAAAGTAAGGGAACACTTAGGAAGCAGTGATCATAATATGGTAGAATTCAGTCTGCAATTTGAAAGAAGGAAGGCAGAATCAGATGTGAAGGTTCTACAGTTAAATAAAGGTAATTACAGGCGCATGAGGGAGGAACTGACAAAAATCGACTGGAAGCAGAGCATAGTGGGAAAGACAGTAGAACAGCAATGGCAGGAGTTTCTGGGAGTAATTGAGGACACAGTGCAGAGGTTCATCCCAAATAAAAGAAAGGTTATCAGAGGGGGGATTAGGCAGCCATGGCTGACAAAGGAAGTCAGGGAATGCATCAAGGCAAAAGAGAGAGCCTATAATGTGGCAAAGAGTAGTGGGAAGTCAGAAGATTGGGAAGGCTATAAAAACAAACAGAGGATAACAAAGAGAGAAATAAGGAAGGAGAGGATCAAATATGAAGGTAGGCTAGCCAGTAACATTAGGAATGATAGTAAAAGTTTCTTTAAATACATTAAAAACAAACGGGAGGCAAAAGTAGACATTGGGCCGCTCCAAAATGACGCTGGTAATCTAGTGATGGGAGACAAGGAAATAGCTGAGGAACTTAATAAGTACTTTGCGTCAGTCTTCACAGTAGAAGACATGAGTAATATCCCAACAATTCAGGAAAGTCAGGGGGCAGAGTTGAATATGGTTGCCATCACAAAGGAGAAAGTGCTAGAGAAACTAAAAGGTCTGAAAATTGATAAATCTCCGGGCCCAGATGGGCTACATCCTAGAGTTCTAAAGGAGATAGCTGAAGAAATAGTGGAGGCGTTAGTTATGATCTTTCAAAAGTCACTGGAGTCAGGGAAAGTCCCAGAGGATTGGAAAATCGCTGTTGTAACCCCACTGTTCAAGAAGGGAACAAGAAAAAAGATGGAAAATTATAGGCCAATTAGCCTAACCTCAGTTGTTGGCAAAATTCTAGAATCCATCGTTAAGGATGAGATTTCTAAATTCTTGGAAGTGCAGGGTCAGATTAGGACAAGTCAGCATGGATTTAGTAAGGGGAGGTCGTGCCTGACAAACCTGTTAAGAGTTCTTTGAAGAGATAACAAATAGGTTAGACCAAGGAGAGCCAATGGATGTTATCTATCTTGACTTCCAAAAGGCCTTTGACAAGGTGCCTCACGGGAGACTGCTGAGTAAAATAAGGGCCCATGGTATTCGAGGCAAGGTACTAACATGGATTGACGATTGGCTGTCAGACAGAAGGCAGAGAGTTGGGATAAAAGGTTCTTTCTCAGAATGGCAACCGGTGACAAGTGGTGTCCCGCAGGGTTCAGTGTTGGGGCCACAGCTGTTCTCTTTATATATTAACGATCTAGATGACGGGACTGGGGGCATTCTGGCCAAGTTTGCCGATGATACAAAGATAGGTGGAGGGGCAGGTAGTATTGAGGAGGTGGGGAGGCTGCAGAAAGATTTAGACAGTTTAGGAGAGTGGTCCAAGAAGTGGCTGATGAAATTCAACGTGGGCAAGTGCGAGGTCTTGCACTTTGGAAAAAAGAATAGAGGCATGGACTATTTTCTAAACGGTGACAAAATTCATAATGCTAAAGTGCAAAGGGACTTGGGAGTCCTAGTCCAGGATTCTCTAAAGGTAAACTTGCAGGTTGAGTCCGTAATTAAGAAAGCAAATGTAATGTTGTCATTTATCTCAAGAGGCTTGGAATACAAAAGCAGGGATGTACTTCTGAGGCTTTATAAAGCACTGGTTAGGCCCCATTTGGAGTACTGTGAGCAATTTTGGGCCCCACACCTCAGGAAGGACATACTGGCACTGTAGCGGGTCCAGCGGAGATTCACACGGATGATCCCAGGAATGGTAGGCCTGACATACGATGAACGTCTGAGGATCGTGGGATTATATTCATTGGAGTTTAGGAGGTTGAGGGGAGATCTAATAGAAACTTACAAGATAATGAACGGCTTAGATAGGATGGACGTAGGGAAGTTGTTTCCATTAGCAGGGGAGACTAGGACGCGGGGGCACAGCCTTAGAATAAAAGGGAGTCACTTTAGAACAGAGATGAGGAGAAATTTCTTCAGCCAGAGAGTGGTAGGTCTGTGGAATTCATTGCCACAGAGGGCTGTGGAGGCCGAGACGTTGAGCGTCTTCAAGACAGAAATTGATAAATTCTTGATTTCTCGAGGAATTAAGGGCTATGGGGAGAGAGCGGGTAAATGGAGTTGAAATCAACCATGATTGAATGGTGGAGTGGACTCGATGGGCCGAATGGCCTTACTTCCGCTCCTATGTCTTATGGTCTTATGTGTAGATTAGGGGATTAGCAGGGTAAATACATGGGGTTACGGGGATAGGGTCTGGGGAAAATGCTGTGTTGGAGAGTCAGTGCAGATTTGATATGCTGAATGGCCTCCTTACACACTGCAGGAATTCTACATTAAAAAAGTGGATCTATAACTCAGTGTCCCCTTCTTCGAGCATTCCCTTTCATGTGGAAAAGAATACCAGCTACCACACTTACCAGCTTCATGCAAATAATCAGGGATGAGGCCAAGGTTACAAATATATAGATAATGGAATGCTGAAAGTAACAAAAAAACATTGGTACTGCTGGAACCAGGGAATTGCAATGCCAAAACTGATACTGCAGAGTTTTGTTTGACTGCCCATTGCTAGGGTCGGCAGCGGGGGACTGGAGGAAAGGTGCAACTGGACAAATATTAAACAGGCAAATATTACAACTCTTCCAAGGAGATTGAATGTGTTGAATAACCTCCTTGGCATTACTGGCTATGAAAGTGTAGGTGAAGGCTTGATTGGTCCTTTGCAAACCCATGATTTCTTGTTTCCAGTTTTACACAAAACAGGAAAACTCTCTCACTGGAACATGGAGTGAGCAAAGACAGGCTTGTTTTGTTATCCTCATGGGTTTTATTGTTTTGCATGGACAGTCAGTGGCCTGCATTTTTAATGCAAGAAGGGAAGTTAATGGACAGGTTGAGCAGTGCAGAAAGCCAGGCTACAAATTGGATGCAAACTGTGAGCAACCTTGTGTAGTTTAGCAGCCTTCATCAACACAAAGATGAAGTGCAGTGAATTGTATTCACCAGACACACACACTAAAACCAAATAGAGTGAAGAATGTGAAGAGCAGAAGTTTTGCCAGAACATACAATTACTTTACTATAGTTACTAGAGAATGGGACTGACATTTTCCATCGCTTGTGCCAGATCTCTCTCAGCGGCTGCCTTTTCTCTTTCCCTCCCCTGAGATTGCCACATGTAGTTCACTGATTGCTTAACCAGAGTCCGATACAGAACAGAGCAGCATCTCCCATCACGGATCAGGCCCAGCACTGCCCATCCTCTCATGGAATGTCGATACGCTCTCAAAGGACTGCAAAGTTAATGAATGTATTTTTTTCAATTTGGAAACCGAATGAAGCTGTTTAATTACTGCCTCTCTTGTCTAATGCCGCAAGATTGAAAGTAGCAAATTAATCACGTAAACCCTTGTCAGATCGATAAATGTAAAAATACTAATTACAGCACACTGCATGGGGGCAGTTTTTCTTCCTGTTTCAGTGGGAGGATGATACGCCCTCCCTTGGTTAGCTCAAAAGATTTAGGAATTAAATATAGATAATCTTCCCCAACCATGGTCTTTCTTATTCTTAGAAAACTCCCTTGTGTACAAATAGAATATTGCCTTCATACCATGAAAATAAAATCATCTGGAACCTTTTCTCTTTGAGTATATTATGTTGCTGATATTTAGGTGATCTCTCCCCTCCCATTACATGGAGCTCTTAGTGCTTTGCCCAAAGAAGGCAGCACTGAGGCCCGAAGGAATAGAACATATGTGAGAATGTGACAGAATTGGCAGGATATACTTCTTTCAAAAATCAGGAAGGCATGATAATATCTACAGTGGGCCAAACTTAAGCTCCACACACACATGGAATTTTAGCAGAGTGATGTTGGGGTTTTGAGGACCTACGTCTTCAGGGCAGCACCTGTGTCCTTTTAGTACTGAGTTAAGTTAACACATTCCCAGTTACAGGTCATGCCTTTCACCTTGTACCTGAAGTAGGCCATTTTCCAAAGCCATATTTTTATTACTATCTCATCAATATTCACCACATTAAACATATTCATTTATTGGACTGATTGGCACCATTCATAACGTGCCCACAATGCAGAGGGGAACACCCGAATGGACATTCGTTTAAATCCCCCTCTGCACAGCTGAGAGACCTTTAATTCACAATTTGACAGAAGATCCTTATTCTGCCCAGCAACAGCACGAAGCTGCATTTTAAAACAGCCCTTGGCCAGAAGATCGGGATATCTGCGAGTCAAGACCTGGCAGTGGGATATATGGCATAACTGGACTGTCAATAAAATATTACGGGAATAAAATGGCCAAGGCAGGCAAAGAAACTTAATAAACCAGGATAAAAAGAATAAAAGATTAGATTAAATCCCCCGACACACAGGACAAAATGACATTAACACCTAATCTCGAAAGCATAGAATACAGACACAAACATCAGAGGTCGATTTAGATAAAGGGACACATCGAGAGGATAATGGGAAACACATTAAAACACCGGGGCAAGAAAAGACAGTCCCATTAACACGGACACACACCATACAGATGCAAATTGACAAAGTCTACCAGGGAACTTCCTGACCGGATAGGATACATATTCTTAGCGTTAATCTGTTCGAATCGAAATCTTCAGGGCAGCAATTAAAGAATCCCGCCACTTTTTAAGTATTGTAAAAATGTATGAGCAAATGTTCCCGCTCAAATTTGGATTCCTATAAATATCCAGAGCGAATGTGTAACTGTTGAGATCATCGTGGCCAAGCCACTGTTTCTGAGCTGGCTAAGCGGGTCTCCCTGGGATCCCAGTAATTGTACAATAAAGAAAAACACTTTGAACCTTGCCTTGAGATTCGACCTCCTTGAATGCACTGGTACAAGGGATTTTTCCCTACCACATACCCAACAGCTGTCCACATGAAGCCCAGGAAAGATGACAGAAGCCAACTGTGTTTAGAGGGTGCTACCATTAACAGGCAGCTTGTCAATCCATTATGTTGAGAGGTGGTATCAGGAAATTTTTCCAGTGGAATACAGCTTTCCTTTAGTATTGGGACAGGTAATTACAAAGTCTTTGCAAATATCAATTAAATTTAAGTTGAACACACAGAGTGAAAAATAAACCATTCGGATCCATCACTACAAAGCACTATGTAATTACTAGTCCTTTTGAGGGTGCAATCCTGGAAACTGCAAGGTAATCTTGCTCTATCATTAGGCCAAAAAATTCAGTTCACCAAAAGCTTCCTTTCTGGTCCCCGCTTTTCAATGTAGGCCATCCAGGGACCAAGACAGAAAACATATCAGGGACTGAAGAGCAGAGGTTAAGTAAGAAGTTGAGCTTCAATGCGAAAGATTAACCAATCCCGTACTTACAATTATCATGTGTTTGTTTTTAGCTGGTCGAGCTCCTGTATGTGGTAGCTTTGTGTATATCTGCCATATGAATGTACAAATTCCATTTCCCTGCACACCACAAAAAGCATTCATGAAGGTGTGGTTTCTAGATTCAGAATTTGAACAGCAAAGGCCCCATGGTTGTGACTCAAACCTTTCACTTCATGCATTCATGAGGTTAAACTTGTAAATCAGGCTGAGCATAGTCTAGTGTAGTGGAACCCACTTGCACAATTCCCTGATTGATGCAAGTCCTTGTTGAATCATTAACACTCAATCAACCCTCTGCTACATAAATCTTGCTTTTGTTCAGCGTGTCAATAACAGCACTTTTGTGCTTTTTAATCAGACTGCTTCCTTAATTAAAAAGGTTATCAATGTGAATCAGTGCAGAGGATGCAGCTCAGGATTTAGTGCTGGCCCCTGTCACCTTCACTCAATCGGAATTGATTTAAAAAAAACATTCAGAGAGTGTGGGCATCACTGGCAAGACCAACATTTATTGTCCATCCCTAATTGTCCTTGAGAAGGTGATGGTGAGCTACTTTCTTGAATCACTGCAGTCAATGTGGTGTAGGTAGACCCACAGTGCTGTTAGAGAGGCTGTTCCAGGATGTTGACCCAGCAATGGTGAAGGAGCAGTGATATATTTCCAAGTCAGGGAGTTGTGTGACTTGGAGGTAGTGGTAATTCCACACAGCTGTTGCTCACTGCAATGTGCATGTCACCAAGCAAATTCAGTCAAAAAGCATCTGTCAGTGTAAGAAAGGAAGCAGAGTTGAGGGATAAATCTTGTGGTGCAGTAAGGTGAGGTTTTCACCTGGAAATCCTGATGTGCCAGAGGAAGGTGCAGAGCAAAAAGGGCAAGTCTCTCTCCACAGAGTGTTGGGGGAAGGAGGTGCAGAATGGGTGGTGCAGAATGGAGGGTGCTAGGGAGGAAGAGAGAGGGGAGAAGTCCAAATAAAAAGTAACTCAACGTTCCTTGCACCTCGGATCATCCAGTTCAAAAACAGCACCAGAAGAGGCCTAGAACCCCTGCCTGCCATCTCAGACTGGAAAAGCTTCACATGGTGCATGGGGAACCTGGGGAGGGAAAAGGAGACTGCATTAAACATGGGTTTTGAGAGAGAGGGAGGGAGGAGGTGCACTACCCATCTCCCATGTATATAACTTAGAGTGAGTCAGTTCTCCTATGCTGCAAGGGTAATGATCTCATGGTGAAGGATGGTACCTCAGCTATTCTGCCATAGGTTATAATTGGCATCAGCAATTGCAGTTGTTAGATCAGCAATGTGCCACGAATCATTGAAGGCTTCTTGTTACTCACGTGGTTCGCATCAGTTCTGGGTTTGGTACGCACTGCAGTCGATGTGAGAGGAGCTGGAAAGCTTTGCTCTGGGGTAACAGCATGAGAAGTCCGTACAGGGCTTTGATCAGGTAGGGATTGTTCTCAACATCAAGGAGCTGCAACCTCAGGTCTGAAATGGAGAGTTGGAGATAAATGAACAATTACAACCTACATTTATATTTCACCTGTAACATCATAAAAATGCTCCAGGGGGTTTTCATGGCAGGCAAAAGGTTATTGGACAAAATTTAACATCAGGCCACTTGGAGATATTAGGAAAGGTGACCAAAACCACCTCATGGGTAGGGTTTAAGGAAGGACTCAGAGGAGAGAGGCAGGGAAGTTTAGGGAAGGAATTGCAGAGCTTAGGACCTTAGCGGGTGAAGATACAAACACGTGTAGTGGAGCAGCATGTCAAGTTGCCATAGGTCGCCATGGATCGGTGACACTCCTCTTGCCCCACCCCATTATTTTCATTTTTCTGGTGATAGGATGCTCAGTGGTTTACTGCTAATTTAGGCATGTTGGATGCAAAAGAGCATGTGCAAGCCAGGCTTGCACACAGTGCCCACAGACATTATCTTGTTCAAATTAATTTAGGCCTCACCTGTGTCGAGTTACTCACTGGAAGCTTATAATCTACCCAGTAAAGTATAAAGTAGTTTATTTATTAGTCACAAGTAACGCTTGCATTAACACTGCAATGAAGTTACTGTGAAATTCCCCTAGTCGCTACACTCCTGCGCCTGTTTGGGCCAATGCACCTAACCAGCACGTCTTTCAGACTATGGGAGGAAACCCATGCAGATATGGGGAGAATGTGCAAACTCCGCACAGACAGTGACCCAAGCCGGGAATCGAACCCAGGTCCTGGCACTGTGAGGCAGCAGTGCTAACCACTGCGCCACCGTGCTGCCCAGACGGCTCAGCTTTTAGTATAAAGGAAGGTTAAATGGGTATTTTTTATTAAGTGGGTGAAGAGACTTTGAAAAGAAAACATTTTATAACATGACCGGCTTGGCCATGTCCAGAAGGTTGTGGCTCCTTGCAGTGCACTTTTCTTACAGCTAACAATTGCTTCCAGAGCCACGGTTAAGGGCATTTCAGCTTCAAGATAGGATGATGAGTGCCAACAGAGTGGAGGGTATATTACTGATCCAGCAGAGTGTCTGATTGGGAGCAGGATCTATGGCTAATTCCCCACTCGGTGAACCAGGTCTTGCCACTGTCTAGGTTGAAGCCAGTTGACTCAGGGCAGACTGGGGAACACGTCATGTATCCATATTACTGTGTTTCATGCTGCCTGAACTAATTGAGCCACAGGGGCTGCAGAAGGAAGTCTTTACAAGAAAAAGTAAGCAACGATTCATTTTAAATCTTTCACATGCTCCAGAAGAGTCAGAGCTTTTAAGTTGCTTCCTAATTTGGTATGCTCCCAGTTTTGCGCAGCTGCCAGTCAGCACTCATTCCTTCTGCCCCATTTCTTGATACAACATTACTTCCACATCTGGAACTCCAACCGACTACTTGGAAACATCAAGTGCTGCAGGGTTTACTTACACGTGAAGATTGGACACTCGATCAGCTGCACCAGCTTGTCCACTTCGGTCAGAAAATCAATTGTCACCTCAAGGTCCCCACTGGAGCAATAGTTAAGGCAAATGTCCAAATGAAAATGGACCATGACAGCATGAGAGTTGAAACAGCAACGATTTATTGAAGTAGAGTCCAATAGGAAATAAAAGAAAAAAATAACTTTCATTTATGCAGCACGAAATGACATGCTCAGCATGTCTCAAAGTACTTATCGTCAATGAATTATTTTTCAAGTGTAGTTAATGCTGTAAAGGAAAATGCAGCTGCAAACCTTTTGTTAAATTCTCCAAGCAGCAAATGAAAGAATGACCAAATAATTCTGTTGGCATTATTTGAGGTACACATATTGACCTGGAGAACTCCCTTGCTCTTCTTTAAATGTCAAGGAACATTTTGCATCTATCTGAGCAAGCGGCTCAAACCTTGTTTTAGAGGCCCACTTGGAAGATGTGCTCAAGTTTATTGTGAACCAAAGGCTCCTTCACTCAAAGGGTTGGGAATCTTTGGAATTCTGCACCTCAGTGGGTTGTGGATCATTGAATATATTTAAGGTTGGGATAGTCAAATTTTCAGTCTTTAGGGACTCACAGGAAACAGGGAGCGGTCAGGAAAGTGGAGTTGAGGCCAAGGATCAGCCATGATTGCACGGAATGGCAGAGCAGGCTTGAGGGACCATTTGGTCTACTCCTGCTACTATTTCTTACATTTGTATATGTCACAATGATGGCTTGATGGTTATGAGAAAGGATAAGCAACCCACAGGTTTATTAGTTATGATTCCAAATCGAATATCATAATTGACATTTTGTCATCAGAATCCCACTGGGAATCCATCATTTCCTATTAGGTTTGGCCAACTCGTGTGTCAAGTCCATACCATGGAGCAGACTCTTAATAACCTTGTATGTCATTCAGCTTAAACGCTTGCGAAAGAAGCCCACACTCAATTGCCTTCTCAAGTCACAGAGGAACGACCCACACCCTGAACAATAATAATAAAGACAAGAGGTGGGAACATCAAGTGTTTTTAACTGAAGCAAGCTGATACAATGGAAGTGGCATTCCTGAGTATTAACTCTCATTGACTACTATTAACCAGTTACTAGCAGCCTCATCCAGTTTCCAAAAGCCACATGGGGTTAAAACAGCTAAACATCACTGACCAATGTCCTGGTCTGAGGCGACAATGGAATAAAAAGCCGATTTTCATCTTTCGATCCCTATCTATTCAGTCCTGTTGGGACCATGCATGTTTGGATGGATGTCTGGTGATGGCAGCATCAAGCAACGGTACTGCCTAAACAGTTGTCAACACTCAGACTCATACACGAAGAACAGTCCGTTGGCTCAGGAATAGAAAGGTGCTTGGCATCTCCAGAAGGAAGTGGAATTGGGGAATTACTAGAAAGAGGATACTGCAATTAGGCAGTCTTGTTACTTAACATTCACTGAGGTCATGCCATAGTGGGGAAGGGAGGAGAAACTTTTAACATTACTTTGTCATCTCCTGTAGCCAAGGTTCTTTTTTATTCATGGGTATTGCTAGCAAGGCCTGCATTTATTGATCACCTTTGTGAACTATTGCAGTCCATGTGGTGTAGGTGCGCCTACAATGCTATTAGGGAAGGAGTCCCAGGATTGTTAGGTTAATTGGTCATGCTAAATTGTCCCTTAGCATCAGGGGATTAGAAGGGTAAATACATGGGGTTATGGGGATAAGGCCTGGGTGGGATTGTTGTCGGTGCAGGCTCAATGGACCGAATGGCCTCCTTCTGCAGTGTAGGGATTCTATGATTGCGACCCAGTGACAATTAAGGAACTATAATGTACTTTCAAGGCAGGATTGTGAGACAGGGAGAGGAACTTGGGAGTTCCCATATACCAGCTGCCTTCTCCTTTTAGGTGATAGCTGTAGACAGAGCATTGAGAAGTCACTGCAGATTATCTTGTCGCTGATGCACACTGCAGTCAGGTTATCTGTGCCTTTGTACTAGCCAAGAAAGGGAGATTTACTTTGAACTGCACAATTGGATTAAATTCCTCCATCCACACCTCAGCAAAAAAAATTGTTTCATAAAGTCATATCAAACAGAGTGAAAGGTGCTACATAAATACAAGTTTTGTTCTGAATTAATTTCATTGTAGGATATGCCTGCAATCCAGACTCAATGATGCAGTCTGTTATGCATGTTGTCACTAGTTGGTTCAGAGCAATAATTGCGAGTATGTTTTGTTTTCCCTGCTGTTGATCTCAGGTACACAACACATGGCTGAAAAAACTCACTCAATCTGTCCGACGTTGAGAGCTCTGTTTACGGCCTATGAGAAAAAGAGGGTACAGAAGGGAGTAAGTGAGCCTCCAGTTTAATCAACATAGGAGTAAATGTCAATCAGCTCACAAAAATGCCAATGGACAAGTGGATTTACAAATGCCTTGTTGTCTGGTAGATTAAACACCGCTGCTCTCAATCTGTCCATTCTCTTTGTGCAACACAACTGGGTCATCTGAAGCTTAAAGCTAAATTCTACCAGGAGGGAGTTAATTGCACAGCAGAATTGGAAGTGAATGCCCCCTATCGAACTGTATATAGAACAAATTCCCACTTGGACTATCCAGGGAAGGACTGGCTCGACAGATACTCAGCACTGGGACGATAAGGTGCCAATTCATTCCTGCATTTCATGCCAGGCTATCCCTATATTTTACAGTTATTGAAAGCACTAAAAATTCAAAGGGGAAATAATGCCTGAAATGCTGCCCTGACATTAACAGGGTGCAAGCAAAAGCCATCTCAGTGTGGGTAAAATGCAGCATCTCTCATCTCTTCAATCCAATTTTCAAAAGCAAAGCAGCCCCGAGTGAAGGCACGCTATCTGTGATACCTTTCATCAAAGGCTGTAGAATGTGTGACCATGCCCCATTTCAAATCCCCTGCCCACTCTCCCCCCCACACTCCCTCCACCCACCCAGCCGAGCCTTGTGCTTTAATCCAACAATTAATCAGACTCAGTTCACTGCCTGCCCTTTCCTAATTAGACATTCCATTCTGTGTTAAGCCCAACTCTCGATGTGTAGAAAAATGCCACAGTTGGTCACGTGCATTATTAATACTCTCACTGCTCTCAATTGAAATGTTGAAGGTGGAATTGCAAAGAGGGATTGAAACCAGATGCAGGCCATCATATCAAAGCAGAGAGTGAAGTCTACCTCCTCTAAAAGCTACTTCATTCTCCACTCCAGCGAACATTACAGTAAGCACATTTTACATCAGAAATTCTGCTGCCTGGGCAAACATTTCACTTCAGAGCAAGGTTTCGGAGTTCATGCTTAAGCCCCTGGGCCAAGTTCTACTTCCAAAACCGCTGCAGTTGCCTTGTTTTCTATTTATGTCCATCCACCATGTATCCCAGCACCATCAGCCAGCCCTTGCTAAGAACAAGAATTGGATTTATATGGCACCAAACCTCAGTGCTTTGCCACAACAACAACTTATATTCACATAACTTAATAAAACGCCCAAGGCACTTCACAGGACCATTAATTTAAAAAAAATAATGCCATGTTATATAAAGATTTACTAAAGTTGAAGTCACCATAGTCCCAGAGGACTATAGGGTATTTTCCCCTTTGACAGGGAGAGCTGACTGGTGGTGTTAAACTGAGGATCGCCACACCTCAGGCAAGGAGCAAGGTTGAGAAGATGTGGCTTTCATGAATAACCTCAGCTGGTATGGGAATTGAACCCATGCTGTTGGCGTCTCTGTGCATCACTGACCAGCTGTCCAGCCAACTGAGCCAAACTGAAGAGAAGGATATACTGCTCAGATGAGCAAGAGCTTGGTCCAAGAGATAAGGAGTGCCTTAAAGGAGGAAAGCATGTTAGAAAGTCAGAATTTCAGAGCGTAGGGCTGAAGCATGGCCACCAATGATGGCATGATAAAAATGGATGTTCAAGAGGTTAGAATTAGATGAGCCCAGATATCTCAGAGGGTTGTAGGGCTGGAGGAGATTATACAGCTAGGGAGTGAAAACAAGAATGAGAATATTAATATCAAGATGTGGTTTGATTGGTAGCCAATGTAGATCAGTGGACACGGGGGTGATAGGTGAATGGGACTTGATGTGAGTTAAGACATGAGCTGGAGAGTCTTGAAGAACTTCAAGTTTACGGAGGATAGAATGTGGGACACCAGACAACAGTGCATTGTGATAGTCAAGTCTAGATTTAACAAAGGCACAATAAAGGTTTCAGCAAATGAACTGAGGCAGGGGTGAAGTTGCACAATGTTATGCAGGGAAGGTAGTGACATAGTGGTGCTGTCAATGGACTAGGAACCCAGAGACTTAAGGTAATTCTCTGGGGACCTGGGTTCAAATTCCACTGCGGCAGATGGTGAAGTTTGAATTCAATAAACAAAATCAGGAATTAAAAGACTAATGATGACCATGAAACCACTGTCATAAAAACCCATCTGGTTCACTAATGTTCTTTAGGGAAGGAAATCTGCCGTCCTCACGTGGTCTCGCCTACATGTGACTCCAGATCCACAGCAGTGTGGTTGACTCTTCAATGCCCTCTGAAACAGCTGAGCGAGCCACTTAGTTCAAGCTATTAGGGATGGGCAACAAATGCTGGTCCAGCCAGTGAAGCCCACATCTTGTGAATGAATAAAGAAAAAAAAGGTGGAAATAGGTGGTCGTAGTGATGACTTGAATACGAGGTCGGAAGCTCACCTTGGGAGCAAATGTGACATTGAAACTGTGAATAGACTGACATGATGTCAAGGGGGACGGATGGAGGTGATAGCTGGAGAAATGGAGATTAGAGTGATTTCCGAAAAGAATGGCTTCATTCTCCCTGATATTTAATTGGAGGAAATTGCTGCTCATCCAGTACTGGGTGTCAGACAAACAATCTGATAATTGAAAACAGTGGAGGAGTCTAGCGAGGTAAAGGTGGTGAGGTAGCGCTGAGTGCCATCGGTGACATGTGAAAACTAACACTGTGCCTTTGGCTGATGTCACCAAAGGGCAGGATGTTGACGAGAAATGAGAGGGGGAGCAAGGATAGATTCTTGGGGATACCAGAGGTAAATGTGTGCATGCAAAAAGGCAAGCCTTGCAACTGATACTCTGGCTATGTTTATTACGATGTGGAGATGCTGGCGTTGGACTGGGGTAAACACAGTAAGAAGTCTCACAACACCAGGTTAAAGTCCAACAGGTATATTTGGTAGCACAAGCCACTAGCTTTCGGAGCGCTGCCCCTTCTTCAGGTAAGTGGGAGTTCTGTTCACAAACAGGGCATATAAAGACACAAACTCAATTTACAAAATAATGGTTGGAATGTGAGTCTTTACAGGTAATCAAGTCTTCAAGGTACAGACAATGTGAGTGGAGAGAGGGTTAAGCACAGGTTAAAGAGATGTGTATTGTCTCCAGCCAGGACAGTTAGTGAGATTTTCCAAGCCCAGGCAAGTCGTGGGCGTTACAGACAGTGTGACCTGAACCCAAGATCCCGGTTGAGGCCGTCCTCATGTGTGCGGAACTTGGTTATCAGTCTCTACTCAGTGACTCTGCGTTGTGTGTCGTGAAGGCCGCCTTGGAGAACGCTTACCTGAAGATCAGAGGCCGAATACCCATGACCGCTGAAGTGTTCCCCAACAGGAAGAGAACACTCTTGCCTGGTGATTGTCAAGCGGTGTTCATTCATCCGTTGTCGTAGCGTCTGCATGGTCTCCCCAATGTACCATGCCTCGGGACATCCTTTCCTGCAGCGAAAGGATGTCCCGAGGCATTATACATTGGGGAGACCATGCAGACGCTACGACAACGGATGAACATAGAACATTACAGCGCAGTACAGGCCCTTCGGCCCTCGATGTTGCGCCGACCTGTGAAACCAATCTAAAGCCCCTCTAATCTACACTATTCCAATATCACCCATATGTTTATCCAATAACCATTTGAATGCTCTTAATGTTGACGAGTCTACTACTGCTGCATTCCACGCCCTTATTACTCTCTGAGTAATGAACACCGCTCGATAATCACCAGGCAAGAGTGTTCTCTTCGTGTTGGGGAACACTTCAGCGGTCACGGGCATTCAGCCTCTGATCTTCGGGTAAGCGTTCTCCAAGGCGGCCTTCACAACACACGACAATGCAGAGTCGCTGAGCAGAGACTGATAGCCAAGTTCCGCACACATGAGGATGGCCTCAACCGGGATCTTGGGTTCATGTCACACTATCTGTAACCCCCACAACTTGCCTGGGCTTGCAAAATCTCACTAACTGTCCTCTCTTTAACCTGTGCTTAACACTCTCTCCACTCACACAGTCTTCACTGTTAAGACTTGATTACCCATAAAGACTCGGATTCCAACCATTATTTTGTAAATTGAGTTTGTGTCTTTATATGCCCTGTTTGCGAATAGAACTCCCACTCACCTGATGAAGGGGAAGCGCTCCGAAAGCTAGTGGCTTGTGCTACCAAGTAAACCTGTTGGACTTTAACCTGGTGTTGTGAGACTTCTTACTATATTTATTACAGCAGGAATACACTTGAAAAGGTAATTAATTGGCTGTGAAGTGCTTTAGGAGACCCCCAGACTGTGAAAGATGCAACACGAAGGCAAGTTCTATTTTTGACAACAGCGACAGAAATGGAAAATATTCTATTGCGTAGCAATGACATTCTTCATCTCCAAGACTCCAAAGAGAGCTGCTGGAACTGAGCTTTCAGTTCCAATTAACTGTGTGTCAGTGCAAAAATATGAGCAGCATAGGCATGTGTGAAACAGTGATCGAAACAGAAAGGTCATTAAACCCTTTCGGGGGCAGTCATCACTTTTTGATAAAATTACACTCCTTGACCTATGGCAAAGGTGAATTGGAAGTAATGCAACTGACAAAATCACAACATGACTCTGAGAAAAGGTAGTCAGAACAGAGAATAACTACTCAGGCAGTTAGCTTCAATTACTCGCAAAGACATCCCAGCACACATACAGCACAATTACATTTCCCTACTTCAAATGAGAAAATGTCCATCTTGTAATGCTAGAAGGCAAACAGAGGGAACTCGGTATCAGAAAAATCAGGAATTTTGGAAATGGATGAAACAGAATAATCCACTCAAGACCACAGATCTGCATGTTAGCACCCTTGTCTTTGGAGAGCTAAGGGGTCTTGAGGGAATAAGAACAGAAAATGCTGGAAGTACTCAAAAGTTACAGAGTCAATGTCAAATGACCTTTCTGCCCTGATGAAATCCCATTGACCAGAATCATTCATTCGGTTTCTCTCTCCATAGATGCTGTCAGACCTGTTGAGCATTTCCAGCATGTTCTACTTTCATTTTAGCTTTCTAGCATCCACAGTATTTTGCTGTTGTATTGACCTCGAGGGAAGTGGCCAATTAACATGTTAAATGCAATCTTCACTGGGTGGTTTGAACTATGCTTACTGCTCTTCTATTGTTTGTTTGAGTGCTGTTGAGACATGATGTTACGTAACTGCCTGGGGAGGGACTGCTATTGAGGCTGAGGGATCCTAAAGATAGTTCTTGGCTGATACAGATAACACTGCCCCTTCTGAGACCGTGGAATTCCTGTGCCTTTACATGCTTGTCCAATCAGTGGGTCATAAACACTCAACCATTCTTTTGTCTCTGCATTGTAAGACAGTTTATCCGTCTTTGATGGGTTGCACATTAGTGAACCAGATGGGTTTTTACACCAATTGACAATAATTTCATTAATCCCAGATATTTATTGAATTCAAATTTCACCATCTGCCATAGTGGGATTCGAACCCGCATTCCAAGAGCATTACTCTGGGTCTCTGGATTACTAATCTAGTGACAATCCCACTATGCCAAGCATCCTCTCCGCACCCCCACCCAAAATGAAACCCACAGCATTCAACACGCGTCTGCAACTGTATACACACTTTGGTTCTGTCTTCACAAAAGAGGACACAAATCAAATGCCAGAAATATTGGAGAATGCAAGATTTAGTGAGAAGGAAGAGCTGAGGGAGATCACTATTAGTAGAGAAATGGTGCTGGGAAAATTGATGGCATTGAAGGCGGAAAATCATGATACCAAGTTGGGTGGGAGGGTGAACTGTGACGCAGATGCAGAGATCCTTCACAATGATCTGGACAGGTTGGGTGAGTGGGCAAATCAATGGCAGATGCAGTATAATTTGGATAAATGTGAGGTTATTCACTTTGGATGCAAAAACATCCCAGAGCACTTAAGGAAGTGGCTCTAGAAATAGTGGATGGTCATCTTCCAGGATTCTACAGACTCTGGACCAGTCCCTGCAGATTGGAGGTAGCTAATGTCACTCCAATATTCAAAAAGGGAGGTCGAGAGAAAACAGGGAATTATAGACCAGTAAGTTTAACGTCAGTAGTGGGGAAAATTCTCGAATACATTATTAAGGACTTTATAGCGGAGCATTTAGAAAGCAGTGGCAGGATCAGTCAGAGTCAGCATGGATTTATGAAGGGAAAATCATGCTTGACAAATCTGTTGGAATTCTTTGAAGATGTAACCAGTGGATTTGACAAGGGGGAACCAGTAGATGTGGTATATTTGGACTTTCAGAAAGCATTTGACAAAGTCCCACACAAGAGATTATCATGCAAGATTAAGGCGCATGGGATTGGGGGAAGTGTATTGAGATTGATAGAAAACCTGGTTGGCAGAGAGGAAACAAAGAGTAGGAATTAATGGGTGCTTTTCAAATTGGCAGGCAGTAACTAGTGGGGTGCCATAGGGATCAGTGCTAGGACCCCAGCTATTCACAATATATATTAATGATTTGGATGAGAGAACAAAATGTAACATCTCAAAGTTTGCAAATGATACCAAGTTGGGTGGGAGGGTGAACTGTGACGCAGATGCAGAGATCCTTCACAATGATCTGGATAGGTTGGGTGAGTGGACAAATCAATGGCGGATGCAGTATAATTTGGATAAGTGTGAGGTTATTCACTTTGGATGCAAAAACAAGGCAGCAGATTACTTCCTGAATGGCTGTAAATTGGGAGGGGGGAGCGTGCGGCGGGGCCTGGTGCACAGTCACTGAAGGTAAGCATGCAGGTGCAGCAGGCAGTAAAGAAGGCAAATGGTATGTTGGCCTTCATTGTGAGAGGTTTAGAGTACAGGAGCAGGGATGTGTTGTTGCAATTATACAGGGCCTTGGTGAGGCCACACCTAGAGTATTGTGTGCAGTTTCGGTCTTTCCTGAGGAAGGATCATAGAAACCCTACAGTGCAGAAGGAGGCCATTCGGCCCATTGAGTCTGCACCGGCAACAATCCCACCTAACCTCTGTCCCCGTAACCCCACATATTTACCCCACTAACCAACGCATCCCAGGACACCAAGGGAGAATTTAACATGGCCAATGCACCTAATTCCTGATTTTTTTTATTGAATTCAAATTCCACCACCTGCTGTGGCGGGATTTGAACCCGCCTCCAGAACATTAGCTGCATTTCTGGATTAATAGGCTAGCGATAATACCACTTGGCCACCAGTGGCAATAGTTTCACACCATCTAATTATTTTAAAGAGTTTAAATCAGATCACCCCTCAGTGTTCCACAAAGAAACAAAAGCTTGTCTACACAACCAATACTCATAATTTTACTCTTTTAGCTAGTTTTATCCTGGTGAAAACTGCCATAAAACATACTGCTATCTCTCAACAACACCGATCGAAAACACAGCTCCTGATTTCAGCCTCAGCTTTCACATTTCTAGAGTGGAGCTGGTGAAAGGGCAATCAGAACAAGATTACTGAACAGATGCTATAAAAAAAACCCCACAAAATTCTGGAAATCCTCAAAAGGCCTGGTCGTATCTGCAGAGAGAGAAACTGAGTTAATATTCCAGGTCTACGACCTTTTCCACCAAGAATGGGAATTCTAATGAAGGATCAGAAAGTGGGACATTCTGAACGTCTGGCTCATTGTCTAGGAAACTGAAACTATAAAAGGCTAACAGACAAGGTAGCAAAAAGCTCAAGATGGTAATGTACAAACCAAGAATGATTCATTAGTACTGGGTGGCATGGTGGCACTGTGGTTAGCACTGCTGCCTCACAGCGCCAGGAACCTGGGTTCGACTCCCGGCTTGGGTCACTGTCTGTGCGGAGACTGCACGTTCTCCCAGTGTCTACGTTGGTTTCCTCCGGGTGCTCCGGTTTCCTCCCACAGTCCGAAAGACGTGCTGGTTCGATGCATTGGCCATGCTAAATTCTCCCTCAGTGTACCCGAGTGTGGTGACTAGAGGATTTTCACAGAGGCTTCACTGCAGTGTTAATGTAAGCCTACTTGTGACACTAATAAATAAACTTAAACTTAAAAGCTTAATTATGCCATGGAGACTCACTAAAGAGGATCAACTGGCTCACGACAGTCTACATGCTCAGCCAAGGCTTGAAAAGAATCATCTTTTGATCTGACAAGGGGCAAGTAACACAAATGTCAGGCAATGACCATCACCAATAAGAAACACTCTAACCACCATGACATTCAATGGTGTAATCATCACCGAATCCCTCAACATCCTTGGAGTTACCATTGACCAGAAACTCAACTAGACTCACCACATAAACACAGCGGCTACAAGAGCAGGTCGGAGGCTAGGAATACTGCAGCGAGTAACTCACCTCCTGACCCCAAACCCTGCACCATCTACAAGGCACAAGTCAGGAGTGTGATGGATGGGTGCACCTCCAAAAACACTCAAGAAGCTTGGCACCATCCAGGACCAAGCAGCCCACTTGATTGGCTACAAACATCCACTCCTGCTACCACCGCGCTCAGTAGCAGCAGTGTACACTATCTACAAGATGCACTGCAGCAATTGATCAAAGATCCTTAGGCAGCACCTTCCAAACCCATGACCCCTTCCATCTAGAAGGACAAGAGCAGCAGATACATGGAAACACCACCACCAAGTTCCCCTCCAAGCCACTCATCATCCTGACTTGGAAATATATTGCCGTTCCTTCAGTCGCTGGATCAAAATCCTGGAATTCTCTCCCTAACGATTTTGTGGGTCAACCCACAGCACATGGACTGCAGCGATTCAAGAAGGCAGCTCACCATCACCTTCTCAAAGACAACTAAGGATGGGCAATAAATACTGGCCAGCCAGCGACGCCCATGTCCCACGAACGAATTTAAAAAATCTTTTGTGGCCTCCAAATTTATCTTTTGCTCAGTGTAAGATTATAAAACTAAATGATTTGAACTTACATTTGCTTCTTTCCTATCCCAATGCTAAGCGTACTGTCACTCGCTTTCTGCAATCAATATTTTGGCGATGATTAAGTTAAGATAGTTGAGAAAGCCCACCAACGCCTCTACTTTCTCAGAAGACGAAGGAAATTTGGTATGTCAGCTACAACTCTCACCAACTTTTACAGATGCACCATAGAAAGCATTCTTTCTGGTTGTATCACAGCTTGGTATGGCTCCTGCTCTGCCCAAGATCGCAAGAAACTACAAAAGGTCGTGAATGTAGCCCAATCCATCACGCAAACCAGCCTCCCATCTATTGACTCTGTCTACACTTCCTGCTGCCTCAGCAAAGCAGCCAGCATAATTAAGGACCTCATGCACCCAGGACATTCTCTCTTCCATCTTCTTCTTTCGGGAAAAAGATACAAAAGTCTGAGGTCACGTACCAACTGACTCAAGAACAGCTTCTTCCCTGCTGCTGTCAGACTTTTGAATGGACTTACCTTGCATTCAGTTGATCTTTCTCTGCACCCTAGCTATGACTGAAACACCACATTCGGCACTCTCTC
The DNA here is from genome assembly GCF_964213995.1 of Mustelus asterias. Classification (NCBI taxonomy): domain Eukaryota; kingdom Metazoa; phylum Chordata; class Chondrichthyes; order Carcharhiniformes; family Triakidae; genus Mustelus; species Mustelus asterias. The sequence continues at coordinate 37,112 of NW_027591498.1, read as the reverse complement.
GTTTCCTTCTCTATGAACGGTATGTTTTGTCTGTATAGTGCGCAAGAAACAATGCTTTTCACTGTATACTAATACATGTAACAATAATAAATCAAATCAAATCAAATGATCTATTCCCTAGGGCGGCACGGTAGCACAGTGGTTAGCACTGCTGCTTCACAGCTCCAGGGTCCCGGGTTCGATTCCCGTCTTGGGTCACTGTCTGTGTGGAGTTTGCACATTCTCCTCGTGTCTGCGTGGGTTTCCTCCGGGTGCTCCGGTTTCCTCCCACAGTCCAAAGATGTGCGGGTTAAGTTGATTGGCCAGGTTAAAAATTGCCCCTTTAGAGTCCTGAGATGCGTAGGTTAGTGGGATTAGCGGGTAAATATGTGGGGCCTGGGTGGGATTGTGGTCGGTGCAGACTCGATGGGCCGAATGGCCTCCTTCTGCACTGTAGAGTTTCTATGATTCTATGATTCTATTCTAGTAAGGAGAGCAAAAATCTCAGCAGCGAACTCCTCCCCCTCACCAATGCTGGAAGACTCAATTTTTCAGTTGCTGTTTTTTCTGGATTTAATATAAGCTTGATTGGAAACTAGAGTTAAATTCCCTCAGAATTTGGCTTACGAGATGCGAGTGTTGCTGGCAAGGCCAGCATTAGTGCCATCCTTATCTACCCTGGAGAAGGTAGCTATGACTGAAACACCACATTCGGCACTCTCTCGTTTCCTTCACCTTAAAACCGCAAAAAATAAGACATTGGAGAAGACGGCCCTTCATGCCTGCTCTGCCATTCAACACAAACATGGCTACTCTTGGGTTTCATCTCCATTGTCAAACTCGCTCTTCTTGCCTCTTGATTTCCTGAAGGACCAAAAAAATCTGTCTATCCCAGCTTTAAATGCATTCATCATTGGAGCATCCATGACCTTCTGGAGTAAAGAATTCTGAAGATTCACACTCCTTTAGTGAATAAATTTTTCCTCAGCTTAGTCCTAATTCATTGGCTCCTTGTCCTGAAACTGTACCACTGAAGGAGCAGAGGACATTCCGAGTTAGGATGGTGTGTGATTAAGAGGGGAACTTGCAAGGGGTGGCATTCTTATGCATCCACTACCCTTGCCCTTTCTAAGGTTTGCAAAGTGCTGTCAAAGGAGCCTTGGGCAGGTTGCTGTAATGCATTTTGTAGTGGGTACACATGCTGCCACTGTGTGCTGGTGGTGGAGGGAATGTATGGACAAGGATGGGATGGCCCAGCAAGGGGGCTGATTTGTCTTGGGCGTTATTGGAGTTGCAATCGTCAAGGCAAGTGGAGAATATTTCATCACCGCATCCCCCACTGGGGGTTACCATTGACCAGAGGTTTAACTGGACAACCTGCATAGATACTGTGGCTGTAAAAACAGATCACAGGCTGGGAATTCTGTAGTGACTCACTCATTCCGAACTCCCAAAAGCCTGTCCACCTTCTACAAATCAGGAACATGATGATATGATACGTGTTTTTTTGTTATGGCAGAAGCATGGCAATCAATTTGCACACAGACGAGTCCCATAAATGGGAGATTATCCGAGAATCAACGATGGAGATGGGAGATTACCCGATAGTGAATGGAGATGGGAGATTATCCGAGGGTCAACGATGGAGACGGGAGATGATCCGAGGGTGAATGGAGACGGGGGATGATCCGAGGGTGAATGGAGGTTGGAGATTATCCGAGGGTGAATGGAGACGGGAGATCATCTGAGGGTGAATGGAGACGGGAGATGATCCGAGGGTGAATGGAGACGGGAGATCATCCGAGGGTGAATGGAGACGGGAGATCATCCAAGGGTGATTGGAGGCGGGGGATTATCCGAGGGTCAACGATGGAGTTGGGAGATTATCCGAGGGTGAATGGAGACGGGAAATTATCCGAGGGTCAATGATGGAGACGGGAGATTATCCGAGGGTCATGATGGAAGCGGGAGATTATCCGAGGGTGAATGGAGACGGGAGATTATCCGAGGATCAATGACGGAGACGGGAGATTATCCGAGGGTCATTATGGAGACGGGAGATTATCCGAAGGTGAATGGAGACGGGAGATTGTCCGAGGGTAAACGGAGACGGGAGATTCTCCGAGGGTGAATGGAGACGGGAGATTGTCCGAGGGTGAATGGAGACGGGAGATTCTCCGAGGGTGAATGGAGATGGGAGATTCTCCAAGGGTGAATGGAGACGGGAGATCATCCGAGGGTCAATGAGGGAGGTGTGAGATTTTCTGAGGGTCAACGATGGAGAGGGGAGATTATCCTAGGGTCAATGATGGAGATGGGAGATTATCAGCAGATAGGCAGTCCCTGTGGAACCAACCCAAGGTACAGACTGCATGGTTGGATGAAAGGAGAACACAGCATTGGAAGCTGGAATAAAATAACCTGGCAAAACTATTTGTGGATCCATTAAAGTTGTGAAATTGCATAATTTATAACAGCTATACAGTACATTCTAGAATATCAATTCAATTACTGTGTGGCCGATTACTGCAGAATTAATATAAATTGGGTATTTTCCTAATGGAATTCAATTCATTACCCCATAGAACTTCTACTCAGAATAGATAATTGCCACCAGCAAAATACAGATTAAATATCTAAAGAAAGATTTGCATTAACATTGTGCCTTGCATGATTTCAGGACATTACAAAGCAATTTATAGCTAATGAAGTACTTTTTCTTTCAAAGTGCAGTCACAATGGTAATGTAGCAAACATGGCAGCCAATTTGCACACAGTAAAGTCCTCCAGATGATTAGATTACATATGTTTAGTGATGTTGGTGAAGAGCGAGCATTGGCCAGAACCCAGGGACAATTCCTCTTCTCTTCTAATTGTGCCATGGGATCTTTTATGTACAAACTGAAAGATGGTGGCCCTGACAGTGCAGCACTCCTCAGTACCACACTGATGCTCAAGTCTGTGGAATGATGCTTGGAGCCAAAACTTGCATGCTGTCTGTTAATTACAAAATCGCACATCCAAGCCTGCACAAAGTAGCCTGATGTCAAGCCAATGCTTTGATTAAATACATTGCTGTTCTTCATTTTGTTTCTTTGGCCTCAATTATAAATTGCAAAATGCTACTTTTTAAAATTTTTTGGCGGTTTTATTGATCTCTATTAGAACTGTATTTGAATGTGTTTGAAACTTTAGGTCTCTCTGTTCAATCACATTCTTCAGCATCTATTTAGTGTGCATTTACATTCTGCTTTCACTTCTTAAACTTAATAATCTTACACTTGCTCACACTGAGTTGTTCACCCTGAATTATATCTGCCTGTTCATTCTATGAACTTACATTGTCCTGAAGTGCTTAAGGTCCTCACCATTTGTCAATTTTTCACCTGGTCATGAAGTTTTGAGACTGTGTTCTTGAGGTCTAAATCATTCCGATAAACGAAGCACAAAAATGGGACCGGGCATGGCCTCTGGGTTGCCCCACTTCTAAACATTCACCAATTGGAACACCACCCTTTTACACCAATTGTTTCTTGTTAACTCTATCCATTGCATAAGCGTCTTTGAGATTCCTTATATCCCATGCCTTTGAAAATTCTATGTGCACAACATCGTCTTTACCTATCCAATTGGTCATTTCTTCATATAATTCAACTAATTTTGTCAAACACAGCATTCCTTTTTTTCAACATCAGAGCTCCTGTCTTCAGTCTGAACGACCCTATTAACAGCTCAACAACAAGAGCATCTTTGCAACATTTCCATTTTGCAGACCGGCAATCTTGGTAACCCCCTCCCATGAGGAAGGTGATACCACGGGCAGCTTATTACTGGGACCCCACCAATAACTAATTTCAACAAAGCCAGGGGTAAACTTTCAATCCCACGTCTGTCCTGGAATCCAAGCCCCAGAAACACCATCTCGCCAAGGATGCATCTTGCAATCTGGTTGAAATCGGTCTCTGGTGAAACCACTGTGATTAAATTCCCAAAGACACTCCCAAGTACTACAAGAAGCTCCCTGTTGTTGTATATTTAATCCATGAACGGAACAATGCATTCATCCACACTTGGCACCATTTTGTCAGTACTTAGGGGGCTCAAGCATCAAGTTCTTGAGCTGGAATCTAACAGAAACTCTGCCCAAATTTTAAAAAAATCATGGGATATTGGTGTTGCTGGCTGGACCAGCATTTGTTGCTTGCCCCTAATTGTCTTTGAACTGAGGGGCTTGCCTGGCATTTTAGATGGTAATTAAGAGTTAACTGAACTGCTGTGAATATGGAGTCACATGCAGACCAAACCAGGTTAGGGAAGGAAATCTGCTATCCTTAAGGACTTTAGTGAACCAGATGGGATTTTAACAAGAATAAATCAATGATAGTTTCATGGTCAACATTACTGAGACTTAGCTTTACATTCCAGATTTTATTAGTTGAATTTAAATTCCCCCAGCTGCCATGTTGGGATTTGAACTCATATCCCTCTGAGCATTAGCCTGGGCCTCTGGATTACGAGTCCAGTGAAACTAATTTGTGAATGACAGTTGCTTCCCCAATTCAGAGGCACTTTCTCCTTCAAAATATCCCCTTAATCATATGGCAAAGTTCTCGCTATTATCAAAACTGAACATTAAATGCAATAGATTTTGGAGTGAAAGCTGTCCAGTATACCATAGTCAGGCACAATGTTATCCTATGGCTCTTCACTCAATTCAGTCCATAATTTTGGAGTTGAGACACTTAAATGATGAAGTGAAAGATCAAGAGCTCTAAGTTAACTCTACCCACCCACAGAAAGCCAAGCAACTGGACAGTTAAACGCAAAGTCACTTAACTGCTTGGAAATTGACTCTTTCCTGCCTCTGATATTAACCTGAGCCAAGGCAGCTCCTGAAGCAGACAGAGCTTCATGAACTTGTGTAAATTAGGAGTTTTGTACACCAATAAGGCTTTCCTACCAGGCTGAAGCTCAGAAACGGCTGTTGAGGACGAGAGGTCCTCCTGACAGGTGGAAAAATCTGTGAAGCCAGGAAAGGGGGGGGGGGGGGGGTGCTCCTTTCAGCTCCATGGGATGGGCCTGTTTACCCCCGTGCAGCATTCTCTTCTTCCCTCCTGAAAGCCTGTCCCTACCACCTATCTGGATGCTGGCCCTTGCTTGTTCTGTGCCCTCTTCTCAACGGGAAGAGACAGGAACCAGACTGCTGATATTTAGCTGAAGTTAACCAGGCTTGAAACCTATACCAGAGAATGTGTTATGTATATGATATGCTCATTATAGCAAGTACCCCTCATATAGGCCTTTTCTGTGAATGTATTAATTATAACTATAGAAGGTTGCAGATTTCCCCTTGCCTTTCTTCTCACACCACATATTGTTAAGTCAGTAGCAGGTAGCTAAAGAAACAAGGCAATATCTGTGCGCACAAACTGAAAATACACTAAAGATCTATTGTCATCTGTGTGGAGAAAGGACAATTAATGTTTCAGCTACAGGATCCCACAGCAGAATCCAAAGAGTTTCTACAAATACATAAAGAGCAAAAGAGTAACAAGGGAGAGAGTAGGGCGTCTTAAGGATCAACAAGGTCAGCTATGTGTGGATCCACAAGAGATGGATGAGATCCTAAATGAATATTTCTCATCAGTATTTACTATTGAGAAAAGCATGAATGTTAGGGAACTTGAGGAAATAAATAGTGATGTCTTGAGGAGTGTACATATTACAGAGGTGGTGGTGCTGGAAGTCTTAAAGCACATCAAGGTAGATAAATCCCCAGGACCTTGATGAAGTGCATCCCTTCATCAGGGATGCAGGGATACATCTGCATTCCTGGTGTAGATGTATCATTGTGGGAGGCTAGGGAGGAAATTGCTGGTCCACTAGCCAAGATATTTGAATCATCGATTGTCACGGGTGAGGTGCCTGAAGATTGGAGAGTGGCAAATGTTGTGCCTTTGTTTAAAAAAGGCTGTAGGGAAAAGCCTGGGAACTACAGGCCAATGAGCCTCACATCTGTGGTGGGTAAGTTGTTGGAAAGTATTTTGAGAGACAGGATCTACAGGCATTTAGAGACGCAAGGACTGATTAGGGACAGTCAGCATGGCTTTGTGAGTGGAAAATCATGTCTCACAAATTTGATTGAGTTTTTTGAAGGGGTAACTAAGAAGGGTAGATGAGGGCAGTGCAGTTGATGTCTATATGGACTTTAGCAAGGCCTTTGACAAGGTACCGCATGATAGGTTGTTGCATAAGGTTAAATCTCACGGGATCCAGAGTGAGGTATCTAAATGGAAAGAAAATTGGCTTCTTGACAGAAGCCAGAGGGTGGTTGTAGAGGGTTGTTTTACAAACTGGAGGCCTGTGACCAGCGGTGTGCCTCAGGGATCAGTGCTGGGTCCACTGTTATTTGTCATTTATATTAATGATTTGGATGAGAATATAGGAGGCATGGTTAGTAACTTTGCAGATGACACCAAGAGTGGTGGCAGAGTGGACAGTGAAGAAAGTTATTTCCAATTGCAACGGGATATTGATCAATTGGGCCAGTGGGCTGACAAATGGCAGATGGAGTTTAATTTAGATAAATGTGAGGTGATGCATTTTGGTAGATTGAACCAGGGCAGGACTTACTCTGTTAATGGTAGGGCGTTGGGGAGAGTTACAGAACAAAGAGATCTAGGGGTACATATTCATAGCTCCTTGAAAGTGGAGTCACAGATGAACAGAGTGGTGAAGAAGGCATTTGGCATGCTTGGTTCATCGGTCAGAACATTGAATACAGGAGTTGGGACGTCTTGTTGAAATTGTACAAGGCATTGGTAAGGCCACACTTGGAATACTGTGTGCAGTTCTGGTCACCCTATTATAGAAAGGATATTATTAAACTAGAAAGAGTGCAGAAAAGATTTATTAGGATGCTACCGGGACTTGATGGTTTGAGTTATAAGGAGGGGCTGGATAGATTGGGACTTTTTTCTCTGGAGCATAAGAGGCTGAGAGGTGATCTTATAGAGGTCTATAAAATAATGAGGGGCACAGATCGGCTAGATAGTCAATATCTTTTCCCAAAGGTAGGGGAATCTAAAACTAGAGGGCATAGGTTTAGGAGATACAAAGTGTCCAGAGGGGCAGTTTCTTCACACACAGGATGGTGAGTGTCTGGAACAAGCTGCCAGAAGTGGTAGTAGAGGCAGGTACAATTTTGTCTTTTAAAAAGTATTTAAATAGTTACATGGGTAAGATGTGTATAGAGGGATATAGGCCAAATGCGGGCAATTGGGATTAGCTTAGGGGTTTAAAAAAAAGGGCAGCATGGACAGGTTGGGCCGAAGGGTCTGTTTCCATGCTGTAAACCTCTATGACTCTCAAAATCCTGCCCACCCATCATCTCTGTGCTCACTGACTAACATTGACTCCCAGTGCCAGACATGTCAGTTTTAAAATTCCCATCCTTGTGTTCCCCTTCATAGCCTCCCCTTTTCCATCCTTGTAACCTACTCCAGCCCTACAACCTTCTGAGGACTCTTGCATTCCTTCAACTCTGGCCTCTTGTCCATCCCTACTTACTTTTCTTCACCATTGGTGGCCGTGCTTCAGATATGTAGGGCCTAAGCTCTGGAATTCTCTCCTGAAATCTCTCTGCTTCTCCATCTCCACTCTTTAAAACCTACCTCTCCCTAATATCTCATTCTTTGGCTCTATGTGAATTTCTGTCTGTTTATGCTGCTGTGAAGTCCATTGGGATGTCTTACTCTTTAAAGGTAGTATATAAAGGTGAGGTGCAGTTCCTTCCTCTGAACTCTTAAGTGATCACAGCTGAATAAGGGTTTCCAACGATGCTGGTGGATTATCTGTGCAATTCTGTTTTTATTTCCAATTCCCAGTTTTTTAATAAATTTTTTTGTCAATGACTGGTGGATATGACCAGCTTACAGCTCTTGTCACAAGCTAGTGACAATCGATAGGCGAAGAGGGAGCTCCTTAAATGAGCTGCTGCATTGCACTATACCCCAGAGAGGAGGGAAAAACAACACATCTGCAGTAGTTCTGTGATCCCTGCAGTGTCTGTAATAGGACACTCCAACACTACAGTCATATCCATCATATCAGCTGTAACAATCTGTACACACAATTATCTGTGACTCTCATTCTAGGCGACCTAGTAAACATTGCTCATTAATTTTCCATAATTGCATGTTGCAATATTAATGACCCTATTCATACATTAGTCACATTCTGCACTGCTGTAAATTGTTTTTTTTTAAAGAGTTCCAGTTGATTGCCATCAAGCTAGATACTTAATATATATTAAGCTGCTCCAATGTCATAGTGGGTCAAATGGGAAAGTTCCAGGTTCAATCCCCAGTCTGTACTGTTAGTGTGCCCTGGGCTAGGGGAGGGCAAGATAGCAAAGCTATAAAGCAAAAAAGATAGAGGTTGTCAAGACAAATAGGGGCATAAATTACAACAATCTGCATTTTTATCACAGCTTTAACAGAGTCATGCTTCAAAGTGCTTCCCAGAAACATACATAAAAACGAGAAGCAGTGGGTTGTTCAGCCATTCAAGGCTGCTCCGCCATTCACTATAACCATGGCTTATCATCAAATTCAATATCCTGATCCCGCCTTCCCCATGTCTATACTCTCCTCCACCTTCTTCCATTAGGAAAAAAATACAAAAGTCTGAGGACATGGACCAACTGACTCAAAAACAGCTTCTTTCCTGCCGTCAGACTTTTGAATGGACCTACCTCGCATTAAGTTGATTTTTCTCGACACCCTAGCTATGACTGTAATACTACATTCTGCACTCTCTCATTTACTTCTCTATGTATGGTATGCTTTATCTATATAGTGTGCAAGAAACAATACTTTGCACTGTAAACTAATACACGTGACAATAATAAATCAAATCAAATATCCCTTGAAGCCGTTAGCCCCAAGAGCTATATCTAATTTCTTCTTGAAATCACACATTTTAGCCTCAAGTACTTTCTGTGGGAGTGAGTTCCACAGATTCACCACTCTCTGGGTGAAGAAATTTCTCCTCGCCTCAGTCCTAAAAGGTTCACCCTTTATCCTCAAATCATGATCCCTAGTTCTGGACTTCCCCACAACGGGAACATTCTTTGTGAATCTACTCTGTCGAATACTGTTAAAATTTTATAAGTTTCTATGAGATCACTCTTCAATGAATATAATCCTAAATGACTTGGTCGTTCCTCATATGACAGCCCTGCCATCCCAAGAATCAGCTTGGTAAACCTTTGCTGCGCTCCCTCTATAGCAAGAACATCCTTCCTCAGATAAGACATCAAAATTGCACACAATACCTCAGGTGTGACCACATCAAGGTCCTATACAATTGCAGTAAAACATCCCAATTCCTATACTCAAAGCCTCTTGCTATGAAGGCCAACGTATCATTTGCCTTCTTTACTGCTTGTTGTACCTGCGAGCTTACTTTCAGCAACCGATGCATGAGGATGCCAAAGTCTCACCGAGTATCCACCTCTCTCAATTTACACCCATTCAAATACTAATCTTTCTATTTTTGCCACCAATGTGGATGACCTCACATTTATCCACATTGTACTGCATTTGCCATGCATATGCTCACCCACTCAACCTGTTCAAATTATGCTGAAGCATCTTTGTATCCTCCTCACAGCTAACCCTCCCATTCAACTTTGTGTCATCTGCACATTGAGATAATACATTTAGTTCCCTTGTCCAAATCATTAATACGTGAAAAGTTGAGGTCCTAGGACAGATCCCTACAGTACATGGACATAAAAACTGTCACTGCCTTCCAATCAGAAAAGTTATTCCAACTTTGCTTCCTATCTGCCAACCAGCTTCTTATCCATCTTAAGACTAAATAAAATCTAAATAAACCACATCCAGCAGTTCTCCCTGGTTAACTCTACTAGTTACATCCTGAAAGGATTTCAGTAGATTTGTCAAGCATGATTTTCCTTTTGCAAATCCATGCTGACTTTGTCTGATTATACCACTGCTTTCCAAATGCTACAAAATCTTTGATAATGGACTCGGGCAACTCCCCTTCTACCGACGTTAGGCTCACTGGTCTATAGTTCCCCATTTTCTCGCCACCTCCCTTTGTGAATAGTGGGCTTAAATTAGCTACCCTCTAATCTGTAGGAACCAGTCCAGAGTCCAAAGAATTTTGGAAAATGATGGACCTATTATTACTACGGCCACTTTCTTAAGGATTCTGGGATGAAGATTATCAGGCCCCCTCAATTTATCCCCCTCAATCCCATTAATTTCCCCAAAACCATTTCTCTACTAATACAGATTTCAGCTCCTCACTAAAACTTGTGATTCTCAGAATTTCCGGTACGTTATTCATGTTTTCCTTTGTGAAGACAGAAGCAAAATACAAACTTAGTTCCTCAACCATTTCTTTATTCCCCGTTATGAATTCCCGTTTCTTACTGTAAGGGGCCTACATTCGTTTTTTTCCAACCTTTTCTCTTTATATACCTATAGAAACTTTTACAGTCAGTTTTTATGTCCCCCACTAGCAAACTTTCATACTCTATTTTCCCCTTTTTAATCCATCCCTTGGTCACCATTTGCTGAATTTTAAACTGCTCCCAATTTTCAGATCTATTGCTTTTTCTTGCCATATGTTTTTTCTCGCCATATCAACACAGAATGAGTTATCAGTAAAGGCAACCAGAAGTGGGCACAAAGAAATGGATTTTAAAAAGTGTTTGAGAGGAGCAGAGAGATATGGCGATGCAGAAGAATTTGGGTAGAGAATTTCAGGACATTACACCTACCTAGATGAAGGCATGCAGCCAACCTTGAGGAAAAGAGTAGGAGAAATGGATTAGAGAGTATAATCAGGTTGAGTAGGGCAGTTTTTAAATTGCTGAAGAGGATTATGAAGATAGAGAGGAGCAGAATTTGAGGTATTGGTGATCTGAGCAACATGCACAAGGCAGAGGTAATGGGGGAGTGGGACTTGGTGTGGTGCGGAGTACAGGAAACATGGTTTAAAAGAAGCTGAGTTTATGGAGGGTTGAGGATCGCTGGCTAGCCAGGAGAGCATTAGAATAGAAGTGGCAGCATGGGTGAGGACTTTAGCAGTAGATGGGGTGGAGGTGGAGAATCTTCCTGCTCATCCAAGTCTGGCTTCTTTTGATCCCTGATTTCTATCACTCCTCCAATGTCAGCAGTGTCTTCAGCAACCTAGGCCCTAAGCTCTGGAATTTCCTCTTCAACCCTCCAAGTCCATCTCCCTTAAGATGCTCCTTATCAACCTTTTGATCACCTGTTGAACTGTCATAGAGGTTTACAGCATGGAAATAGACCCTTCGGCCCAACTTGTCCATGCCGCCCTTTTTTTTTAAACCCCGAAGCTAGTCCCAATTGCCAGCATTTGGCCCATATCCCTCTATACATATCTTACCCATGTAACTATTTAAATACTTTTTAAAAGACAAAATTGTACCTGCCTCTACTACTACCTCTGGCAGCTTGTTCCAGACACTCACCATCCTGTGTGTGAAAGAATTGCCCCTCTGGACACTTTTGTATCTCTCCCCCTCACCTTAAACCTATGCCCTCCAGTTTTAGACTCCCCTACCTTTGGGAAAAGATATTGACTATCTAGCTGATCTGTGCCTCTCATTATTTTATAGAACTCTATAAGATCACCCCTCAGCCTTCTATGCTCCAGCGAAAAAAGTCCCAGTCTATCCAGCCTTTCCTTATAACTCAAACCATCAAGCCCGATGAGATCCTAGTAAATCTTTTCTGCACTCTTTCTAGTTTAATAATATCCTTTCAATAATAGGGTGACCACAACTGTACACAGTATTCCAAGTGTGGCCTTACCAATGTCTTGTACAACTTCAACAAGGCGTCCCAACTCCTGTATTCAATGTTCTGACCAATGAAACCAAGCATGCCGAATGCCTTCTTCACCACTCTGTCCACCTGTGACTCCACTTTCAAGGAGCTATGAACATGTACCCCTAGATTTCTTTGTTCTGTAACTCTCTCCAACGCCCCACCATTAACTGAGTAAGTCCTGCCCTGGTTCAATCTACCAAAATGCATCACCTCACATTTATCTAAATTAAATTCCATCTGCCATTTGTCAGTCCACAGGCCCAATTGATCAAGATCCCATTGCAATCCGAGATAACCTTCTTCACTGTCCACTATGCCACCAATCTTGGTGTCATCTGCAAACTTACTAACTGTGCCTCCTATATTCTCATCCAAATCATTAATATAAATGACAAATAACAGTGGACTCAGCACTGATCCCTGAGGCACACCGCTGGTCATAGGCCTCCAGTTTGTAAAACAATCTTCTGCAACCACCCTCTGGCTTCTATCATCAAGCCAATTTTGTATCCATCTAGCTATCTCACCCTTGATCCTGTGAGATTTAACCTTATGCAACAACCTACCATACGGTACCTTGTCAAAGGCCTTGCTAAAGTCCACGTAGACAACATCAACTGCACTGCCCTCATGCTGTCAACTGTCTTCCGGTCTGGACAAATTTAGTAGGATCATAGTCCTGTGAAGTACCTTGAGATGTTTTAATTTGTTAAAAGTTCCATATAAATATAAGTTGTTGTTACCCCTCACTGCTGGAAAATTGACAATACCATGCTGAGTTAAGTACGACACTGAAGTTTCAAACCTTGTTATAATAATTACAGCTTCAGGGTTTAATCTCACACTGCTTGATTTCACTTGATGTTGCTCAATGATGTGGTAAGACATATTGGAATGTGCAGCTATCAAACCAGAGGTCATTGAATAACCTGCTGCTGTATGACATTTGCTGAATCATGAGCGGCACGGTGGTACAGTGGTTAGCAATGCTGCCTCACAGCGTCAGGGGTCCGGGTTCAAGACTGGGTTTGGGTGATTGTGTGGAGCTTGCACCTTCTCCCTGAGTCTGCGTGGGTTTCCTCCAGGTGCTCCGGTTTTCACTCACTGTCCCAAAATGTGCAGTTAGGTGGATTGGCCATGCTAAATTGCCTTTTAGTGTCCCAAGATGTGCGGGTTGAGTGGATTAGCAGTGTAAATAAATGGGGTGACAGGGACAGGACCTGGGTGGGATGATCTGTCAAAGAGTCAGTGCAGACTCAATGGGCCGAATGGCTTCCTTCTGCACCAGGGATTCCAAGATTTGATGGTTGCTGCTAATGTGTTAAACCATATGCTGCGTCAGCTGATCTCAGTAAGAAGTTTAAAAACACCAGGTTAAAGTCCAACAGGTTTATTTGGTAGCAAAAGCCACACAAGCTTTCGAGGCTCTGAGCCCCTTCTTCAGGTGAGTGGGAATTCTGTTCACAAACAGAACTTATAAAGACACAGACTCAATTTACATGAATAATGGTTGGAATGCGAATACTTACAACTAATCCAGTCTTTAAGAAACAAAACAATGGGAGTGGAGAGAGCATCAAGACAGGCTAAAAAGATGTGTATTGTCTCCAGACAAGACAGCCAGTGAAACTCTACAGGTCCACGCAACTGTGGGAGTTACAAATAGTGTGACATAAACCCAATATCCCGGTTGAGGCCGTCCTTGTGTGTGCGGAACTTGGCTATCAGTTTCTGCTCAGCGACTCTGCGCTGTCGTGTGTCGCGAAGGCCGCCTTGGAGAACGCTTACCCGAATATCAGAGGCCGAATGCCCGTGACCGCTGAAGTGCTCCCCAACAGGAAGAGAACAGTCTTGCCTGGTGATTGTCGAGCGGTGTTCATTCATCCGTTGTCGCAGCGTCTGCATAGTTTCCCCAATGTACCATGCCTCGGGACATCCTTTCTTGCAGCATATCAGGTAGACAACGTTGGCCGAGTTGCAAGAGTATGTACCGTCTACCTGATACGCTGCAAGAAAGGATGTCCCGAGGCATGGTACATTGGGGAAACTATGCAGACGCTGCGACAACGGATGAATGAACACCGCTCGACAATCACCAGGCAAGACTGTTCTCTTCCTGTTGGGGAGCACTTCAGCGGTCACGGGCATTCGGCCTCTGATATTCGGGTAAGCGTTCTCCAAGGCGGCCTTCGCGACACACGACAGCGCAGAGTCGCTGAGCAGAAACTGATAGCCAAGTTCCGCACACACAAGGATGGCCTCAACCGGGATATTGGGTTTATGTCACACTATTTGTAACTCCCACAGTTGCGTGGACCTGCAGAGTTTCACTGGCTGTCTTGTCTGGAGACAATACACATCTTTTTAGCCTGTCTTGATGCTCTCTCCACTCCCATTGTTTTGTTTCTTAAAGACTGGATTAGTTGTAAGTATTCGCATTCCAACCATTATTCATGTAAATTGAGTCTGTGTCTTTATAAGTTCTGTTTGTGAACAGAATTCCCACTCACCTGAAGAAGGGGCTCAGAGCCTCGAAAGCTTGTGTGGCTTTTGCTACCAAATAAACCTGTTGGACTTTAACCTGGTGTTTTTAAACTTCTTACTGTGTTTACCCCAGTCCAACGCCGGCATCTCCACATCATGACTACCATCAGCTGATCTCACCCAGAGCTGTGATTTCCCTGCTACAACTAACCAGTGGTATGGGTAACAGTTTAACTTATTCTAGCTGAGGTTGCAAGAACAAAGCAGCAAAACGGAGGAGAAATGTGCACCCAAACTATTCTAAACTGAGCTTCTCGGAAAGATTCGCTCTGCACTGACAAAGTGCTCCCTGAAAAATTCTTCTACAGCTGAACCTAACAATTTATATTAGTGACCCTGAAACCAAGTGGTGAGGCTATTTGGATCTGGGGGGCCTCGCCACCCAGCCAGACTCTGAACTCAGTGGATGTCCACATCTGGAGCTTTCCTTGGTAGAGGTATTACATTGAATTATAATTATAAGGAGCGGCGGGTGGCACTGCCAGATATTTCCTCTCCCTAGGCCGGGGGCACCAAAGCCAGGTCCCTGGCGGAGGTCAACTGCTTCACGATGGTCTGGGGTCAAGACAGGTAGACATCCATTCTGGCTTTACTGCTCACCAGATAAACCCACTGAACCATCAGTGGAGCCATTGGAAACAGCCCTTACATTCAGAATGGCAGGCTTTAGAACAGGTTGGCTCTCAACTGGGGTCAGACCTCAAACATTTGCACCAAAGGCAAGCGGCAACTCTCACCTCAGCTCAAACTGAGGCAGAGTGTCAGCTATGCAAACCTTTGACAAGTAGCCAATAGACAATAAGACAAATCTCTTCAATAAAAACTGGCTTTGTTGAGTCAAACTCTCCGTTGAATTGCAGCGGGTGTCTCAGCCATAAAACAGCTCTCCCTCTTTATACTGTCCTGTTAGCCTTTTGTTAAAAAAATCCTTTGTTTCAATTCATCTACCGGGAACATTCTTGGGATGAGAGATTATTTTATGGTCAAAGTATCACCTCCTATGTCCAGTCTAACCAAAGCAAGCAGAGCTAGCAGTTGGAAGATTTGAAAGAATAACTGAATTAATTGCAGCAATACCCATTTATTTAGGTGCCAATACTTGCTGGGATACGTTTCCATGAAGAGTAAGCTTTGCATTTATATAGTGCCTTGCACAACCTCCAAACATCCCAAACTTGTCACAGCCAAGTCGAGACACTGTTATAATGTAAGAACTATGCCAATTTGTACACAGCAAGATCTCACAAACAGGAATCTGATCATGTAGTGATGCTGCTTCAGAAATAGGGATTGGTTTGCAGACTGGGAGAATGGCTTTGTTCCTCTTTGAAATTGGGATCTTTTGCTTCCATTGAAGGGGCCGATAGGGCCTTAGTTAAATGTCTCATTGGAAGAGTGCAGCACAGTTTGTCTCATCCAGTGTCACGAGGATAAGCACACTTAATGTCGGGATTTCCGCTTCAGCATTGATTTGTGCCAGGGCTGATGTAATGTCACGTGACATGATCTACACCATCTTGGACCAACCCTTCCTCCTCGCCGCCTCCCTCCCTGGTCTTCCCACTCACAGATCCCCTCACTCGCTTCCTCCTGTTGCTGCTTCTCTCCAGAGGCCTTGCCGAACAGCAGAATTGCGGAGTGACGTTGGGCAGGGCGAGGGGCACCGGGCGAACAGGAGAGTCGGGTAGTGGAAGAAGGTTGGGAGTGGGACCTTCCTTGGCTCGACCCCAGTCTCCACTCCTTCCCTGGTGACCAAGTCTTGGGGCACAATCTATCTCCCTGGCTCTACTTCTTAAGCAAAAAGGCAAGAAAGGTTTTATTGATTAAATCTGCTGATTAGCAATCATGTTTTATTAATTAGTCTTTAGGAAAATGTATCAGTTTATTGCTTTGACATTGATTTTTAAAATTTCATGTTTAATGTTGTGCCAAATCTTATATCTTACCTTTACTGAAATTTGCTCATCGTTCCTTTGAGTGAGAAAAAATTGGAGACACGGACGCCCCCAACTAGAATGGTTGGTCAATCCTTGTATAGAGGATAGGCAGGAAAGCAGAGACAACCATTAGAGCAGCCATGATCTCATCAAATTGCAGAGCAAGCAGAATGGCCAAATGGCCTATTCCTGCTCCAAATTTGGATGTTCGTATGCCTCTAAAAGTTGTTGCATAAGCAACTGAAGAGTGACCTTTACACAGGCACCAAATCTGTGACTGTTGGGGGGGGGGGGGGGGGGGGGGGGGGAAAGAGAGAGAACGCACACATTCTAGTCCGAAAAGTTCTGCAGCCTTTTCATTTATCACACACTGATCTTTATTTCTATTCAGCTGTTTGAGTAGCCGTGAAAAAAAATCCACTTCAAACCGATAAATCTCAAAAAAGCCAGAAATACAGCTGGTTAATAAAGTGCACATTTTGGAGTTGCAATTAAGTGTTCAATGCGACATAGGGCAGAGATAACACGTATTCCAACTCCCAGCCCTGAACTAATGTTGTCAACGGTAAACAGTCACTCAAGGTACATGGTATCCTCACACATTCCCCATCCCCAATATTCTGCCTCCTCCCCTGACGGTGCACATTTCCCACTAAGTACAATTCCATTGATATCCTATTCAGTGCCTATTCTCCTCCTGCGTGTGAATTATGGCAGGCTATTCAACCAAGGGGGAAAATACCACAGCTGAGCCCAATTTTCCACAGACCCTGCCTCACTCATCAGTTTTCTAGCAGGCAAGTGGCGTGGAGAATTGTTATTCGATGTTAACCAGAGGCAGGTACCTGGTTGATTTGCCCTCCTCTCTAATCTAAGGTAAATTAAGTCCTGCAGGACCCCTTTAGCTCACTCAACACAGGCAGTGCTCAGAGATTGAAACTACACAGCTCCAACATATAGGCAGTGCGATCAAAAAGAAAATAAAAGACAAAGTGCTTTGTCTAAAGCTAATAAACGTCTGAGTGAATGAAGTTGCGGTATTTTCACATTAGGCTTTTACCTATAAATGGAAGAGATAAAATACACAGAGAGCAGCTGCTGGTGCTAATGTTTTTCTATTTGGCCTTACAGAGGAATCTGTGACACATTCTTCTGCCAATTCTGGTCTTGTCTGGCCTTGAGGCAAGAGCGGAAAGATGCACAGTCTGCACAATTTCAGGACCAGGGCCCAGGAGTGAGACAATGAACTGTTAGAAGAGACAGTTATCCAAAGTGCCTCAAAAAGCCCAAGTATTTATTTTCAAAAGCAATACTTGGATGGGAGGTGTCTTAGTGAAGTATCAAGTGTCCTGGAAAATGTTACATCTCAGCCTCCGTACTGTTTAAAAGCTGCCTTCTCATGGAATCTTGTCCAAGCTAATCCGCAGGCAAACTGAAAAAGTATTTCAAACAAGTTAGGGACATCAGCATCACACCTATGTCAGACACAACTCCTCAGATCACCTGCTCAGAGATGTCCCTGCACTCAACTACCCTCTATTTAGACGGGTAAACTGTTGAAACCACTAACTGAGTAATACCTCTTCCATTTGTTATATGCTGTGATGTTGTCAATGCATTTGTAAACACCCCTATGTTTATTAAAGACCAAAACCCTATGTCATAATCAGAAGCATACCTGTCCCAGGTAAGATAGGTAAGCTGCTTACCTATCTTTCAATGCACACTCAACTCCTGGCAGCGATCACGTGCATTCATAATAATGCCTATTAGCACATCCCTGATAGTATGTTAGGATCTCTACTGTATTATAAGGTGTGCCTTCATTATACAGACTGTAGAACACCTGGAAAAGGAGAGTTAACAGCTGCTAAATGAGTCATTGCCCTTTTTCTTACCTTTGGAAGGTTTGCAAAGTGGACACCATTGAAGGCAGGGACATCCAGTGATCGTGAGATGTTGGCAGCATTTGGATTCCCATCAATGACCACTCAATGTGAAAGTGCCAGCATGAAATCCTGCACACAGCACGTTGGGTGCACCTTCAGGCAAACACACACTCAGATCATCAAAGCTGCAATCCAGTTCGCTTATAACAAGACTACTGCATTGATACAATACATCAGGTCAAAATTTAAAGGATACCCAAACTGAGAGGTTATAACAATCAGCAAAGACTGAACAAGCCGAGACTAGAAGATTGAGGGGTAACCTGATGGAAGTCTAAAATCATGATAGGGTAGACACAAGAAAGATGTTTCCAGTTATTTGGGTGACTAATACCAGGGAGTGATAAATATTAAGATAGTTCCTGATGAATCTAATAAATAAATCAAAAGAATCTTCTTTACCAAGAGAATGGTGAGATTGTGGAACAATAAGCTGGGTAGAAACAAATGGCATTGAAGGGGGAGTTAGAGGAGTACACAAAGGAGAGAAATATATGTCAATAGGGTGGAATAAAGTAAGGAGGAAGGAGGAAGCTCACGTAAACTATAAGTATCAGCACCAATGGCCTGTTTCTGTGCTGTAAATTTGACATGATTATCGCAACATACTGCACATTAAACAAACTGTATTTGCTTTGAAATGTTGCAACTTATGTAGCTAAACATACCAACTATTCTGTGCCGGGAACAGTCCACATGCAGCATGGGTGGATAATCAAGTCTTTATTTTTTTTAAAAAGCAGAAAATTGTGGATGTTGGAAATCAGAAATCACCCCTGCTGTGGTTGACAGTGCCTCGATCATGTCCATCCCATTCCCCATACTTCCGCTCTCACCCCTCTGTCTCCCTTCCAGAACAATGTTCCAGTTCCCCTTTTCCTCACCTTGCACCCCATCATTCTCTGTATTCAAGGGATCATTGTCTGCCACCACCAGTGTGAAACGTAACTCCCACTCCCCTCCCAGCATTCTGAAGGGAATGTTCCCTCCCTATACCATGGGCCATTCCCCAATTACCCCCAACACCCCATCCCTGCCTACAGCATCTTTCCATGCAAACGCATAGCATATATCATCTACCCAATTACCTCTTCCATTCTCACTGATAAAGGCCCCAGAACATTCCTTCCAGATGAAGCCGCGATTTACATGTACTTTCTTCAATCTAGTCTATGATATTTGCTGCTTACAGTGCAGCCCCTCTACAGAGGAGACAAAATGCATATACTGCAAGTCTGCAATATGACCCTGAGCTTTTGGTGGCCTGCCATTTTAATTCTCCACCTTGCTCTCACGCTGACATCTCTGTCTTCAGCCTGCTGCACTGTTCCAGTGTAGCTCAACACAAGTCTGAGGAATAGCATCTCATCTTTCAATTAGGCATCATAAGGCCTTCTGGACTCAACAATTCCAGATAGTAACCCCATTTTGTTTCCTTTTCTTTGCACGCTGTAGTTTTTTTCTTTTCTCTTGCTTTTGTTCAGCAACACACCTGCTCTCGGCACATATTTTGTTTACGTTCCTGCTCCATTCCCTTTGCCCTGGAAGACTAATTCGTGTCATTCATTTCTCCTGTCTCCCATCCTATCACAGACTTTCCTTGTTCTTGCCCCACCCATCCCTTGCTCAAAACCTATTCCATCTCTATTCCGGTTCCTTGACCTGAAACGTGAACTTTGTTTTTCTCTCCACTCTGCTGAGTATTTTCAGCAACTTCTGTTGTTGCTTTTTGTTGGTAATTAAGGTTAGGAAAAGAAGGTCGCGCAAGACACCAAGACATCTCCCTGCCCTCTGCACAGTTCCATGGAATCTTTATAATGTTCACCTTAACCCCAGTTTAATATCTCATCGAAAGCACTGTTCATGTAATAGTGTCAAATAGGTAATCATGCAATAGGTCATGTAATAGCCTGAACCCGACTCAACCCCCAGAACCTTTTGACCACCGAGGCACAAATGCTGCTGACTGCTCCAAGCTATTGAAAAGATAACAGAGCTGTCCAACTCACAAGTTAGAACAAAAGGATACAACTTCTGAATGAGATCATAGGCATGTTTGTAGTTCTGCGTGAGGAAGCAGAGAGAGACTGTGGCGACAGGGTTATGGCACCAGGAACGATACAAGCCACAGAACAGATTGCAGCTTTCCTGCAGGCAATAAACGCATGGAAATAATATTTAAAAACAACCAACAAACAATACCTAACGCTCCCTTCAAGCAATGGCTTCAAACTGGTGCGCAGCACAATCATTTAGAACCTCTCTAAAGCCCTCGGAACATAGGACAAAAGAAGCCTACTCATTAAATCCGACATCACAGCACCATCTGTTGTAAAGATGGATTGCTGACTGGCGATGTTCTTCTTACTCTTTAGGAGAAACTTAACCCTTACATACAAATCAAATTGACCATCATTTTATGGAGGGGAAAGAAAATGATCTCCATAGACACCAATGGTCACTCTAACTCCTGTTTGCTGGGTGGGGCTGACTTATTGCTTTGCGTGGTCTCTCAGATTGATATGGAGCCACCCTCCAGTGCAGCTGAGAAAAGATAATTACACTGTTCATTTAAGAAATGTCTGGCCTGCTTCTCAAATGATCGTCTCTTGCATCAGTGTACACGAACATCAGCTCTTTGCCCTTGGTACCTGGACACTAGGAATTATAATGGGAATATTGGATTGGATAAGTTACGCTTAGAACTCAAGAGACCAGTGAAAGGAATTTTCCTGCACTTGCAGGGATTACAAACTAAACAGCACAAAATCCAGAATTTTCCAAGCTGCTCTGCCCGTGTGCAGCAGCTACCATCCCAAGCAGTGTCTTAGGGCCCTTACCAAAGAATCTGCAAACTATCTTAAGGAGAGAGTCTGCTGGAGAGGGCTTAGTTGGGAGGAAGTACTGGACAAACTTTTCCTCTTTTCATTTGAACATTGAAGGCCACGAGCAGATACGATAGTAGTGCTGAAGATTCTGAGGGGTTTTTGATCAGGCAAACTAAGGAAGTTATTTCAATTACTCAGTGAATTAATAACTACAGGGCAGAAATTTACCACCATCAGCAGAAGGGGCAGATTAAGAGAATAAGTCATTTGTATTTTCAATCTAGAGTTGTTGGTTTTAAAAGGCAAGTTTGTAAATATTTGAGAGAAAAACAAGAGTACACGAGGAATGGGATTAAGTGGACAATTCAGCCAGAGATGGTACAAGTGCGATGGGCCTAACGTAAAATAGGCTGTATACATAAATCCACATAAGAAGTCACTGTACTTCAAATTAAGCTATTATTAAATGTTATCATTTTGTACTGTTTCTGGGAAACTCAGCAAGGCTAAGATAAATACATTTTTTGAATACTCTTGATATAAATAACAGTTCTAACCTGTTATGATATTTCAAAGTTAATGGACAGAATCTTACCATGGACCATGCAGTAAAACAGAAATATATTTTCACACTTCCTGGGTATGGAGAATGGTCAGCAGGGGATGGGCTGCCCATTTCAAAATGTGCCTGGTATCCCAGATGGGAATCAGACAGGTTGTAAAATGGATAGAGGGTCCACTACTGCCCAACAGTCAAAATGAAAATTCACCCAAAATTAAAGTTGCTCCTTGAGCCAATCTGCTCCAACACGCAGAAGGCTGGATGGAGACAGCACGAGAGCAATCAAGTCTTTGGCTGATGAAAACTCGAGGGGTCGGAGTCAGAATCTCGGCAGCTGTTGGAAGAGGCTGTGTCCTTCAGGGATCCTGGGAACAGGGCAGACATGGGAAAGGAAACTCACCACAGGCTCAGACATCGAGCTACACCATAGGACATGGCCAGAAATGGCAGTCAGTCAGTGAGGTTAATGTGTTTAGAGGAAAAGCACTTAGGAGGTAACAATTGCAGCTTTATCACTGATCTCTGAGCTTAGACTCACCAACTCACTCACACTATGACTCAAAGCTAGAACTCAACATTGTGTGTGGACCAACATCTCCACAGCTGCCTTGATCAAGAAGGTGACTAGTGGAGCAAGGATGTAGCACCTTTTGCTCTTAATACACCACACTAACCAAATCCCATCCACCCACCCACTTGGGCTGGATTCATGGACACCGAGATATGCTCCTCACCGTTGTACGCAGATCCTTCAGCTGGTTCCGTAGCTGGAAGAGTTCTGTTGACGTCAAGAGAATGGAGTTGAGAGTTTGGACCATGGTGGAAGCAAACTTGAGGTCTTCTTCCCGATGGAGGATTTCAGCCATGGAATGAAAGATGTTCTCGGCATTTAACAGGAGGCACAGCTGTCTGAGAATAGGAAATGAAGGAGATGTTAAAGGAAAGTTACAGTACAGCTTGGGTTCAAACTGTGTGACCCATATAATAACTTACATTTACACGGCCCTTCCAATGCAGCGTATCATTCCAAGACATTTCAAAGGAGTATTATCAGACAAAATATGACACCGAATATTAGAACAGGTGGCTAAGTAAAAATATAGTCAAAGAAGTAGATATTAATGGAGGAGCAAGAGGTGGAAAGAGTTAGGGAAGGAATTCCGGAACCAAGGAACCTAAAGCAGCTGAAGGCATGGCTGCCAATAGTGGAGTGAAGGATGCACAACCAGCCGGAACTGGAGGAACACAGATATCAGAGTTGTGTAGTTGGATGAAGTTACAGAAGTAGGTAGGAGTGGGGCCTTGGTGGGATTTGAGATCAAGGATGTAAACTACAGATCATAAAAGATTTGCAGAATAATGAGTATATTCAGTAGAAGGTGGCGGTGAGGGTTGTAATGCGCTTATACACCCACTCCTACACATGTTAATACCAATACGGCCAGTGCTGCAATCAGCCACCATGCACTTTAATCCACACACGTACCTCCACTACCACCTACATAGCAGATGACAGTGCAGGCACAGAGCGTACTCTGTAAACATAATAAAGTGAATTCATTAACCAGAACAGAGCATTCAAAGAATTCTGAGATACCTAGTTGTACCTGCAATAAGTTACAAATTACTCGTGAATTTAAGCATTCCGGCAAAATGTTACAACTCAGTGTGAAATGAAGTACAGGAGAAAAAAATAGAATGTGAAACTTTTGACACTGTGCTGAAGCAATGCCTCGTGCTGATTCACATTGTCTGCAGAGCTCATCTGAGACACTTCATGTCTGAGATTAGACCGAGGATTGGTTGCACATTCAACTTTTATAAGGAGGGAACGAAAAAGGAAAAAGGGTCTGGGACATGAGGGAACAGCAGGGAGTGGCACGGGAAGTGGACTGAAACACAAAGGAAAGAGAGGAATCAGAGGGAAAGGGGAAGGAGAGGAACCAGAGAGGAGGGGAAGCAGACAAACCAGGGAGGAGGGGGGGGATCGGGTGGTGGGGGGGGCAGGGGGGCAAACCAGAGGATTGTGAGGGAGTATGCTGGATGGGGGAAGGGGATCCAGGAGGGTTGATGATAGAACATAGAACATAGAACATTACAGCGCAGAACAGGCCCTTCGGCCCACGATGTTGCACCGACCAGTAAAAAAAAACTGTGACCCTCCAACCTAAACCAATTTCTTTTCGTCCATGAACCTATCTACGGATCTCTTAAACGCCCCCAAACTAGGCGCATTTACAACTGATGCTGGCAGGGCATTCCAATCCCTCACCACCCTCTGGGTAAAGAACCTACCCCTGACATCGGTTCTATAGCTACCCCCCCTCAATTTAAAGCCATGCCCCCTCGTGCTGGATTTCTCCATCAGAGGAAAAAGGCTATCACTATCCACCCTATCTAAACCTCTAATCATCTTATATGTTTCAATAAGATCCCCTCTTAGCCGCCGCCTTTCCAGCGAAAACAATCCCAAATCCCTCAGCCTCTCCTCATAGGATCTCCCCTCCATACCAGGCAACATCCTGGTAAACCTCCTCTGCACCCTCTCCAAAGCCTCCACATCCTTCCTGTAATGTGGGGACCAGAACTGCACACAGTACTCCAAGTGCGGCCGCACCAGAGTTGTGTACAGTTGCAACATAACGCTACGACTCCTAAATTCAATCCCCCTACCAATAAACGCCAAGACACCATATGCCTTCTTAACAACCTTATCTACTTGATTCCCAACTTTCAGGGATCTATGCACACATACACCTAGATCCCTCTGCTCCTCCACACTATTCAAAGTCCTCCCGTTAGCCCTATACTCAACACATCTGTTATTCCTACCAAAGTGAATTACCTCACACTTCTCCGCATTAAACTCCATCCGCCACCTCTCGGCCCAACTTTGCAACCTGTCTAAGTCTTCCTGCAAACTACGACACCCTTCCTCACTGTCTACCACACCACCGACTTTGGTGTCATCAGCAAATTTGCTAATCCACCCAACTATACCCTCATCCAGATCATTAATAAATATTACAAACAGCAGTGGCCCCAAAACAGATCCCTGAGGTACACCACTTGTAACCGCACTCCATGATGAATATTTACTATCAACCACCACCCTCTGTTTCCTATCCGCTAGCCAATTCCTGATCCAATTTCCTAGATCACCCCCAATCCCATACATCTGCATTTTCTGCAGAAGCCTACCATGGTGAACCTTATCAAACGCCTTACTAAAATCCATATATACCACGTCCACTGCCTTGCCCCCATCCACCTCCTTGGTCACTTTCTCAAAAAACTCAATAAGGTTAGTAAGGCACGACCTACCTGCCACAAAACCATGCTGACTATCACCTATCAATTCATTACTCTCCAAATAACTATAAATCCTATCCCTTATAATTTTTTCCAACATCTTGCCGACAACAGAAGTGAGACTCACCGGTCTATAATTCCCGGGGAAGTCTCTGTTCCCCTTCTTAAACAATGGGACAACATTCGCTAACCTCCAATCTTCTGGTACTATACCAGAGGCCAACGACGACCTGAAGATCAGAGCCAGAGGCTCTGCAATCACTTCTCTTGCCTCCTTGATAGGAAGATGGGAGATGGGGGCTGGGATAAAGAGTGACAGAGGGTCAGGACGGGATGGGGACGGGTGAGAGTCAAGTGACAGGGGAGAAGAAAAGCAGAAGGATGGAAGGGAGATTGAGTGAGGGATGTCACTCCTATCTTCACCTGATGCTCATATTTCGCAGCAGAGACGACTGGACCAATTTACACAGGCCTGGATTATTCCCGATGCTGAGACATGCTGTGTACAGGATGGCAATGGTAAAGGCTCACTGACAACCAGCATCAGAAACTACAGATCAGGCTACAACACTGGGATGGTCTCCATTTTGTATGGCTGAGTCTCACTTCAATGTTCAAAACTCATCACTGTTCAAAACGATCATGATTTAACCTCAACTCTCTTGAGGATTCAATTTTCATGGGAGATGCTAACACCAAAACTCCTTTTAAGGAGATACTTGCTCATGGAGCTGTTGACTGTTGTGCTAATTCTAGGACAAAATCTCGACAACACTAACTTTACAGAGTAAGCTGACAAAACAGCTAAAGCTCAGAATAGGTGACACATGCACCCAAGCCAAAATTCAAAATGACGCCTAGAAATAAATTTTAAAAATGAGTAACTTGAACAGGGTATTTATATGGAGCTCAGTCAGACAGTCACTTCAGCAACTGTCTGGTGCCAAATGCCATTGATAAGGTAATGTACTGGTGTTCATTAGTTGGACACTAATAACTTTCATAGCTACATTCTGAGCAGTAATTATCTCTTCTATCAAAGACACTTCAATCCCAATTTGGAAACAATTTTCTCATCTTTGCAGCACCTTCACTCTTCCCCTCAATACAGTACAGAAGGGGGTTAGAAGTGTGCTAGAAGAAAAAATGCCTGCATTTATATTGCACCTTTAGTGATCTTTATAATTCCAAAGAGTTTTCATAGCACAGATCTAGAAACGTTCTTTTGGAGGGGCCATAATTTTTTAAAAATCACTGATAAATCCAATAAAGAATTCAGCAGAATGCGTCTATGCCCAGAGAGTGGTGAGGATGTGGAAGCTGATCCCACTTGGAGCAACTGAAAGGTTAAATAAAAAACAGAAAATGCTGGGACAACTCAGCAGCATCTGTGGGGCACTCGAAACGTTAACTATGTTTCTCCCTGCGCAGATGCTGCCAGACCTGCTGAGTTTTTACAGCATTTTCTGTTTTTATTTCAGATCCCCAGCATGCACAGTATTTTGCTTTTATATTAGTTGAGAGTTTAGCTGCATTTAAGAGCAAGTTTTAAAAAAATCATTCAAGGAATGTGGGCTTCGATGGCTAGACCAGCATTTATTGCCCATCCCTAACTGCTCCTCGAGAAGGTGGTGGCGAGCTGCCTTCTTCAACCACTGTAGGCCATGAGTAGGTACACC
Organism: Mustelus asterias; assembly: GCF_964213995.1. Lineage (NCBI taxonomy): Eukaryota > Metazoa > Chordata > Chondrichthyes > Carcharhiniformes > Triakidae > Mustelus > Mustelus asterias. The sequence goes on along the minus strand of NW_027591498.1, from coordinate 10,428 downwards.
CACACTGCTGTTAGGGAGGGAGTTCCAGGATTTTGACCCAGCGACGGTGAAGGAACGGCGATATACTTCCAAGCCGGAATGGTGAGTGGCTTGGTGGCAAACTTCCAGGTGGTGGTGTTCCCATGAATATGTTGTCCTTGTAGATGGTGGTGGTTGTGGGTTTGGAAGGTGCTGTCTGAGGAGGATGGTGAGTTTCCGCAGTGCATCTTGTAGATGGTACACATGGCTGCGACTGTGCATTGGTGGTAGCAGGAGTGGATGTTCGAGTGAAAACGAGAGGATATCCTGAGACAGTGAGGTGATGTAGGCTGGGAGGAGGCTTGCAGAGAGCATAAAACCACCACAACCCAGTTAAGCTGAATGGCCTGAAGGCTGGACTGTAAACTCTGGGTAATCTTTGTATTACAAAAATCAAAGAGTTGTCCACTTTCAAACTGTTATTCTGGAGTGCAAATGCAACAGCCATTTTGCACCTCATATCCCTCTGACACTGATGTAAAGAGTACCAGTCAATCTTGCCTTGATGAGATGCCTGGAAAACTGCCTGTTCTTTGAATGGGATCTTTTAGCAATTATCCAACAGCAACTTAAACAGAGCCACCGAAAAAACCCCATTGTGCAATCAGATAACAGACAACGAGACAAGGGACCGATTATTTAGAAGCAGGTGCCAAGAGCTTGCTCAGAAATTCTCTTTCAGGAATACCTCAACAGAAGGGCAAAGATGGATGAGTACAAGTGGGGTCAAGAGGAGGAATTCCACACTGCAGGGCCTGGACAGCCAAGGGTATGCTCACCAATTGTTAGACAAATGTAGGAGGAAAATTGGGTCACAATCTGAGAAATGGAAGGTCTTGGGCGAGGCATGGGTTTTTTTTTTAAAAGGCTAAAGGGAGTTACAGATATGGAGCATGGTCATGAGGGACTTTAACCACAAGGATGAGAATTTGAAATTGGACGAGCTGGATACTGGAAGCCAATGTGGGTGAACAAGGAGAGGATTAATAGCTAGGCAGGGCTTGGAGCAGAATAGGTACAGACCGCACCATTTTGAATGAGCTCGGGTTTACTGCATATGGGATGATGAAAAGTTGCCCACGAAAGCCATGTAACAGTGCAGACTGGAGGTGACAACGACATGAATGCAGATCACAGAATCACAGGATACCATAGTGCAGAAGAGACCCTTCGGCCCATCGACTCTGCACTGATGCGTGAAATGCCCTGACCTGTCCACCTAATCCCACGTACCAGCACTTGACCCATAGCCTTGAATGTTATGGTGTGCCAAGTACTCATCCAGGTACTTTTTAAAGGATGTGAGGCATCCCACCTCCACCACTCTCCCAGGCAGTGCATTCCAGACCGTCACCACCCTCTGAGTAAAAAAGGTTTTCCTCAAAACCCCCCAAAACCTCCCACCCCTCACTTTTAACTTGCGTCCCCTTGTAACTGACCCTTCAATTAAGGGGAACAGCTGCTGTCTATCCACCTTGTACATGCCCCTCATAATCTTGAACATCTCAATCAGGTCGCTACTCAGTCTTCTCTGCTACAGAGAAAACAAGATGTGGAGATGCCGGCGTTAGACTGGGGTAAACACAGTAAGAAGTTTAACAACACCAGGTTAAAGTCCAACAGGTTTATTTGGTAGCAAAAGCCACACAAGCTTTCGGAGCTGCAAGCCCCTTCTTCAGGTGAGTGGGAATTCTGTTCGCAAACAGAGCATATAAAGACACGTCACCAGGACCAGTCAATCTTGCCTTGATGAGATGCCTGGAAAACTGCCTGTTCTTTGAATGGGATCCTTTAGCAATTATCCAACAGCAACTTAAACAGAGCCACCGAAAAAACCCCATTGTGCAATCAGATAACAGACAACGAGACAAGGGACCGTTATTTAGAAGCAGGTGCCAAGAGCTTGCTCAGAAATTCTCTTTGAGGAATGGGGCATCTCATCAAGGCAAGATTGACTGGTACTCTTTAGGAGCACTTCAGCGGTCACGGGCATTCGGCCTCTGATATTCGGGTAAGCGTTCTCCAAGGCGGCCTTCGCGACACACGATGGCGCAGAGTCGCTGAGCAGAAACTGATAGCCAAGTTCCGCACACACGAGGATGGCCTCAACCGGGATATTGGGTTCATGGCACACTATTTGTAACCCCCACAGAGTTTCACTGGCTGTCTTGTCTGGAGACAATACACATCTTTTTAGCCTGTCTTGATGCTCTCTCCACTCACATTGTTTTGTTTCTTAAAGACTTGATTAGTTGTAAGTATTCGCATTCGAACCATTATTCATGTAAATTGAGTTTGTGTCTTTATATGCTCTGTTTGTGAACAGAATTCCCACTCACCTGAAGAAGGGGCTTGCAGCTCCGAAAGCTTGTGTGGCTTTTGCTACCAAATAAACCTGTTGGACTTTAACCTGGTGTTGTTAAACTTCTTACAGAGAAAACAACCCAAGCCTTTCCAACCTCTCTTCATAACTTAAATGTTCCATCCCAGGCAACATCCTGGTAAATCTCCTCTGCACCCCCTCCAGTGCGTTCATGTCCTTCCTATAGTATAGGGCGAGGGTGGATGGAGCAGGTAATGGTACAAAGGTAGAAACAGGTGCTCTCCGATTATGAAAAGAATAGAAGATTGGAATTTAAGCGCAGGGGCAAATAGGACTCCGGAATGTGTCGCCGATCTGGTTCTAGATGATCTGAAAGCATAAAATGACAGTAATAGATATGATCTAATTGTCATTTGTGAAACATGGCTAAAGGGTGACCAAGACAGAGCTGACTATTCAAAAATATTCGGCATTTAGGAAGGAGAGGAAAGTAGTGAAAGGAGGTGACGTTGCACTATTAATAAGGGATGGAATCAGTACCTTTGTAAGGTTGGAAAGATTGGAAAAACAAAATATGGAATCTGTTTGGGTGGAGCTAAGAAACAGCTAGGTGAGGTGAAGCAAATATTGGTAGGAATCGTTTCTAGGCCACCAAACAATAGTGGGGGGCATGGTCTTTATCAGGAGATTAGAGAAGCATATAGCATGGGTAATACAGTAATCATTGGCAACTTCAATCTGCATATAGACTGGGTAAATCTACTGAGCACTAACGCTGTGAAGGACAAGTTCCTGGAGTGTGTTAGGGATAGTTTCCTAGAGCAGTACGTTGAGGAACTGACTGGAGAACAGGCTATTTTAGATCTAGCATTATTTAATGAGAAAGAGCTTATTAATAATCTTGTTGCAAAAGAAACTGTAAAGACGAGCGACCATAATATGATAGAATGTTACACTCTGTCTGAAAGTGAGGTAGGTTCAGTCTGAAGCCAGGGTCTTAAAAATGAACGAAGGAAATTCTATAGGTACAGGGGACAAATTGAGATGGATTGGGGAAAATATATTACAAGGTTTGATGGTATATAAACAATGGATAGACTTTAAACAATTATTACAACGTTTACAGCAACTGTAAATTACTTCAAGGCACAAACACCCAAAATGAAGTCAGTCAACAGTGGCTAACAAGGTAAGTTAAGGATTGTATAAGATTAAATGAAAAGGCCCATAAAGTTGCTAGAAATAGTAGCAAACATGAGGATTGGGAGGATTTTAGAATACAGCAAAGGTGGACCTAGAAACTGATAAAGAAAGGGAGAATAGAGTATGAACATAAACTAGAAAAAACATAAAAACAGACTGTCAAAGATATGTAAAAAGAAAGGTTGGCTAAGACAAATGTGGGTCCATTACAGACAGAGTTAGGAGAATTTATAATGGGGAATAAAGAAATGGCAGAGATGCTAAGTGGTTACTCTGTGGCTGTCTTCACTGAGGAAGATTCAAGAAATCTCCCAGAATTAGAGATCCAAAGGACTAGGGAGAATGCAGAGTTGAAGAAAAGTAGTTAGAAGGTTGTGTTCGAGAAATTTATGGGATTAATGTTGGCAAGTCCCTAGGTCCGCTATTCTATAACCCGGCGAGTTTAAAGAGGCAGCTATGGAGATAGTGGATACATTGGTGATCATCTTCCTAAATTCTATAGATTCTGAAACAGTTCCTGCAGATTAGTTGGTAGCAAATGTCATCCCATCATTTAAAAAGGGAAGAGGAGAGAAAATGGGGAACTACAGACCTATTAGCTTTTAAGGATGACGTGATGGCTTAGTGGTATTATCGCTAGACTATTAATGTACACCTGGGGTTTGAATTTCACCACGGCAGATGATGGAATTTGAATTTAATAAAAAAATCTGAAATTAAGAATCTACTGACGACCATGAAACCATTGTTGATCGTCAGAAAAACCCATCTGGTTCACTAATGCCCTATAGGAAAGGAAATCTGCCATCCTCACCTAGTCTGGCCTCCATGTGACTCCAGAACTACAGCAATGTGGTTGACTCTCAACTGCCCTCGGGCAACAAAGGATGGGCAATAAAGTGAACTTCCACATCTCTCTGGGGTAGAAAACACCAAAGATTCACAAACCTCTTCAGTAAAAATAAATCCTCCTCATCTTGTTTCTAAGTGGTATCCCCCTTATTTTGAAATTGTGCCCCCTGGTTCTAGACTCCCCAACCAGGGGAAATAGCTTACCTGCATACACCCTGTCTATCCCTTTAATTAGTGTGTAGGTTTCAATAAGATCACCTCATTCTTCTAAGCACAGGAGATTACGGGCCCATTTTCCCCAATCTCTCTTAATAAGACAACCCCGCCATCCTGGGAACAAGTCTGGCGAACCTTCCTTGTGCTCCCTCTATGGCAATGAGATCCTTCCTAAGGTAAGGGGACCAAAACGTCTCTCACTATTCCAGATGTGGTCTAACAAAGGCTCTATAATTTGAAGAAAGGCTTTGCTACTCTTGTATTCAAATCCTGTTGTGATAAAGACTAATATACTATTAACCTTACTAATTGCTTTCCCCACCTGCATGTGAGATTTCAGTGACTTATTGACAAGGGCACCCGGGTCCCTTGGAGAAATGCTCTGCATATCTGTTTCTCCGACCAACATGGATAACCTTACATTTTTCCACACTTTATGTTTTTGTCCGTTCACTTTGCGCCTTCCTCACAACATACTTCCCACTCGGCTTTGTGTCATCCGTGAAATTGATTGATCTCTACACCAAAATCATTGATGTATTTTGAGGACAGCTGAGGTCCAAGTACTGAACCTTGCAATACCCGACTAGTCCCAGCCTGTCAGTGCGAGAATGACTCGTTTATTCATACTTTGTTTTCTGCCTATTAACCAATCCTTAATGCATGTTCCATACTGGGAGGGTGCGGGGTGGGGCCGGCCGGGGGAGGGCGAGGGGCGGTGAGGGTGGGGGGGGCGAGTGGGGGCCGGCGGTGAGGATGGGGACCGGGGGCGCCTGCCCGCCCGGGGGAGGGCGCCCGCGTGTCTGCATGCATGCTTGAATGTGAGAATGTGTGCGCATGTATGTGCATAAATGAGTGCGCGCATGCGTTTGTGAACGTGTGCATGAGCATCTCTCTGTCTCAATTTCGTAGAGGGTCAATGTCTGCTGTGTGATGAGTAACTTCAGCTCCATGAAAAAACTAGTTTGGAAAGACTCTGTTTACTTCTACAAGGACTGTGGGGGTGACGCCCATAGAAGTGTAGGAATTGCTCAATGTGAAAAGACCATGGCTCATCCAGTTTGCCTCCTACCATCTTGGCAGTTGAAAGATACAATGATAATGTGAGTTGATTATTAATCACAGTAATTAATCTCTATTATTCTAGAACTGACTCACACGAGTCGAGGAAAATCTCAGTGGTGGTGAACTTTGGAAACCAGAGCTAAAGTCATCTGTTCCTTCCAAGTACCCTGCACTCAACATACACCATGTCTCAAATTATACATATGTAGCATCCAACAATATTATATCCTGAAAGAAATCTAATTTGCATTCGAATAAATCAATCCGAATTGCTCCCATCATCTCCCCAGGGAACAGGTTCTATGGATTGATACTCACTGAAATATTTTCAAATATTAGCCTTAAAATTAACTCCCCTCAAGCACAGGTCACATCCTATACCCAATATCCGCACCTCTAATATTGATCCATGCTGGTTACAACCCACCTTAACTTCACCCAAAAGGTTATTAGCACACTATTTGATCACAGAAGCATCATTCATAAGTCTTGTCCATAACTGTGTACTGGTAAACGACAAGTGGAGAAAACGGAGGGAAAGAAAAATCAATGCCACCCAAAACCTTCCAACCTTTAATGCAAAGTTACTGATATGCTTCATCCTTGGATCAGACAAATCACCAAAACTAAAGGGGGATCGATATTGCCAACCCTGCAGCATTGAGTCAGATTCTTGTGACAAGATGTTCATAAGAATTACATCTTCAGACTGGATCAAACGGTTTAATTTATTTTCATACTTGACAGAGTTATCAGATATGACCAAACTGTTCATTACTGCCAGTGAAATAATACAAAATACAAGGAGCTGGGAAGGGGGGGGGGGGGGGCCTTTAAAATTATGAAGGGCTTGTATAGATGTTTCATTTACGAGGAATCCAAAAGTAGGGATCCTAAATATAAGATAGACAATAATAAATCCAATAGCCACTAATAAATCGCAGTAAGGAATTAAAGAGACACCACTTTAACCAGACAATAATGAGAATGTGCAACTTGTTACCCTAAGTAGCTGAGGCAAATCGCACAGGTGCTTTTAAGGAGAATATAGATTAGTACGAGGAACAATAGGGGTATACTACTTCTCTCAAACAGCGGTGAGTCTGTGGAATTTATGACCCCAGAGCATAGTGGATGCCAGGACATTGAGTAAATTTAAGGTTTTAAAGAAGTGTTTGAAGGGTTATGATGAACGGGCAGGAAAGTGGACTTATGGTCAAGGTAAGATCAGCTATGATCATAGTAAATGGTGGGAGCAGGCTCAAGGCGTTAAATTGTCTACTCCTGCTCTTAATTCTTATGTTCTATATATCATGAGGGCAAGGTGGACTAAGTGGGAGGACACTTGTGTGCAAATATTACCTTGAATACATTTTTGGAGTACGCAGGTGATTTAAGTGGGGGCTTTAAATATTCTTGCACAACTGCGTACACAGACAGTAACTTAAAGCAGCTAATTTGTTTGAGGGGGGTCTAGTGGGAGAATCTAGAATGAGGGATCATTCTTTAAAGATAAGAGATTGTCCATTTAAGAGACGAGGAGAAATTTTCTCTGAGGGTCTTTGTAACTCTCTTCCTGAGAAGGTAGTGGAAACAGAGTCTTTGAATACTTTTAAGGCAGAGCTAGACAGATTCTTGATTAACGGTTATTAGGGGCAGGTTATTAGTGAGACTAAACACACTTCCTTCTTAAAATGGAAAATGGTTAGGCCTGAATCCATTGGAGTTCAGAATAACGAGGGGTGATCTTATTGATACACGAGATCCAGAGGGGATTTGGCAGAGTGGATGCCGAGAGGATTTTCCACTTGTTAGAGAGACTAGAACTTGGGGACACAGTTTAAAAATGAGGGGCCTTCTATTTAAGATGGAGGTGAGGAGAAATGTTTTCTGTCGGGGGGCTGCTAGTCTTTGGAACTCTCTTGCCTCGACAGCAGTGGAAGCTGCGTCATAGGATATTTTTAATGCTGAGTTAGAGAGATTCTTGAGCGACAAAGGTTATCGGGGTAGCCAGGAAAGTGGAGCTGAAACCACAATCAGATCAGCCGTGATCTTCTCAAATGGCGCAGCAAGCTACTACTAGCTCTTAATTTATATGTTTTTACATTCAATAAAGCTGTGCCCCAGTCTTTGTGATCATGGAGTTGTGTTGACACAAGGTAGACCATGGCTGGAAACAGTGAAAAGCACATGGGAATGGGTTTGGGCTGCAGCATGATAAATGAGCCATATCTGGAGGCTCCAATGCAACTTAACCTTTTCTTGATCTCATTTAGGAGCTGAGAACCCTCTCACTGGTGTCCTAATCCTCAGTGCCCCTCATCCTTCATATGCTGATATGTAGTGGTACAACATTGATGGGACGCAGGGTTAGCTTGACATTAATGCAAACTGTGCACTACAATTGGAGGGGCAAAGCTACCCAGTTCCAATCCTGTGATCCCATCGCACGAGTTAGTCTTGTAAGGCACAACCGGAGGAAGTAAGAGGCTAAAGCAGATTTTAAACTGCGCATCAAGCTGCCTTTAACACCCAATTCCAATGTCAGCGGAGAGGTAAAGAGTTCAAGTCACCACCCTCAACAACAGCACTCATCTGGTCAGCAACACTAAGTCTCGCAGCAGTTACCCATACCAAACCTGCACCTTCTGCATTCCTCATTTAAAGTGGTCCAGTTGCTCAGTGAATCTGAGAGCTTGCACCATGCACCGAAGATTCAACCTGGAACAGCCTTTTCAGCTCAGTTACGTTGATAGGATTTTTATACAGATGGTTCAAATGTATACAATTTGTATGTAGTATGAATTATCGCTAGTGACGGAGAGAATTTGCTCCCGCGCACTAGGTTGACTCTGTGATTTTAATTACAACAAACTGCTGCTGCCTGAGGCTCAATAAATCACACTGAGCTGTGAGTGACTTCTCTGCAGGAGGCCGAGATGCCATCTCTTCCCGCACGGAGACATCGGCAAGCAATGAGCTGGAAGAGCTGTTGCTCAGCAACCAGGCCCTGGCTGATAAGCACCGCTCTGTATCCCGGGAAAAGGATAAACTTGTGAGAGGAGGGGGGACAAGGAGATGAATGGTTTTCTACACGACAAACAGAGCACCAAGGGAAGGATTCAGAGCTGAATGGAAGAATCAGAATGGGGGGGTGGGGGGGATGGATCATGGAGGGCGACAATCAGAATATTCAACATTAACCAAACTTTTGAGCTATTATTCTCCCTATTGATATGCAGGAAGATGCACTGAGTGAGCAAACATGCACAGGACAGATAAAATACACCAGCCGGCTCCAATTTATTCAACACAACAATGTTTCTCTTTTTTCTCTGCCCTTACTGCATGAATGGGGATCCCGCTGGGTCTGTATGCTATTCCTTTTTAACCAGGCCAATAGCTACAATAATACATTTATGAGGATGGATGTTTTTTGTTCATAAAATATTTTTGGGAGTATGCAAGCATTCTATTTAGAAGGTTTTGTGTTCTTGCGTCCATGATAGGGGGACGATAATAAACTAGCAGGAGGTTAATAAAGACAGCTTGTCTGTGAGAGCTAAGAGATAAATGGATAAAGGTGCTAGATGCATGCATTTGTAATGAGAGACCAAGGTGATGTTACATTTACAAGTAAATAGGTTGGGTTTTAAACATTTGCATTAGGAGATAGATGGAGACTTATCTTTTCCGCTGTTAAATTTCAAAGGAGAATTAAAGGAACTTATACAACTTACAAGGGTTTCATAAGTAAACAGGAGATGGTTATTACATTTTATTTGGCCCGAAAATGGAAAACATGAAAGATTTTCATATTTTGGAAAAGATGAGTTCAAGGAAGTGCAGAGGATAATGGAATCCGAGATGGAAGGGAAAGGGATATTTGAGGAAGGATTTTTAAAAAGTTTATTTATTAATATCACAAGTAGGCTTACATTAACATTGCAATGAAGTTACTGTGAAAATCCCCTGGTCGCCACACTCCAGCGCTTGTTCGGATACACTGAGGGAGAATTGATCATGGCCAATGCACCTAACAAGCATGTCTTTCAGACTGCGGGAGACTCACACAGAAGCGGGGAGAACGTGCAGACTCCATGGACACAGTGACCCAAACTGGGAATCAAACCCAGATTCCTAGTGCTCTGAGGAAGCAGTGCTAACCACTGTGCCACCGTGCTGTTGGGCTGAGTTATATCGCTGTGTTGGGGAGATATCCTGTTGCCAGCTCTGTGCTGCGAGAAAGTGTGAAATCTGAAACGTCCATTCAGTTGGGCCAGAGAAGTCTTTAGTTTCAGAAAGCATTTTGTTTCTGAACTTTCTTGGATTTTCATAACAGAGTGGAAGTATGGGGAGGAGGAGGAGAGGGGGGGGTGGAGGGGGGAGGGTGGAGGGGGGAGGGTGGAGAGGGGAGGGTGTAGGGGAGGGGAGGGTGTAGGGGAGGGTGTAGGGGAGGGTGTAGGGGAGGGGAGGGTGTAGGGGAGGGTGTAGGGGAGGGTGTAGGGGAGGGTGTAGGGGAGGGTGTAGGGGAGGGTGTAGGGGAGGGTGTAGGGGAGGGTGTAGGGGAGGGTGTAGGGGAGGGTGGAGGGGAGGGTGGAGGGAGGGTGGAGGGGAGGGTGGAGGGGAGGGTGGAGGGGAGGGTGGAGGGGAGGGTGGAGGGGAGGGTGGAGGGGAGGGTGGAGGGGAGGGTGGAGGGGAGGGTGGAGGGGAGGGTGGAGGGGAGGGTGGAGGGGAGGGTGGAGGGGTGG
>NW_027591497.1:30000-82500 GCF_964213995.1 Mustelus asterias | reverse complement strand
CATGCAGACACGAGGAGAATGTGCAAACTCCACACAGACAGTGACCCAAGCCGGGAATCGAACCCAGGTCCCTGGAGCTGTGAAGCAGCAGTGCTAACCACTGTGCTACCGTGCCACCCTAACTCTTTAGTCTCTGCTTTACAACTGACTTGTTGTGTTTGGGTGTTACTGAGAGATTGTGTAACTGAGAGGAGATCCTGGGTTTTTGCTGTGCTATTTAATTTAAATATTTTCTTGTATTTTAATTATTTTCTCTCTCTTTCCCCAAGAATTAATATTTAGATTTTACTGAGAGATTGTGTAACTGAGAAGGGGGAATCCTGGCCTCTTGTGCTATTTAATTTAAAGAATTCTTGTATTTTAATTAATTATTTTCTCTGTTCCCCAGGGATTTGAATTTTGAAGACTGCAACATGACTCGGAATCCTTGGACAAGGGGCTTTTCTCCAGAGGAGGATGGATGGACTGAGGCCTGTTCTATAGGCCGCATGTGACTTGTTGTCTCTTTATTATCCTGATCCAGGTTTAATTTTAATCTCGCTTCCTCGGACGAACCAGTTCTGGTTCGATTGTGGGGTGGGCTGGAGTTTAAAACCCTGGGGTTAAAATATCCCGGCTTTGCAATTAGTCACAAACAGGTTAACCCTTTGCTGGGTGGCAAAGAGTGAATTAAATATCTGTAATATGAAACTGTCTAAAAGTTAGTTTTAAATCCAAGATAACAGGGATGGGAGACAGAGCGCTGTTCCTAATTGTTGAATAAAATTCATAGAGGCCTTTATAATTCAGTTTTCAGATGTTCAGACTTTCATTGTGTCCTCTCTGCAGCTTTTCCCCCATTCTGTCTATTTCTCTCTCTCTTTCTCTCCCTGTCCTTCCTCTATCTGTCTCTCTTTTTTATTCCCTCCCTCTCCCTCCCTCTTTTTCGCAGGAAGTCATATTTTGTTGGACAATCTCTCAGTAAAATCTGAGAAAGGGGAATCCTGGGCTCTTGTGCGATTTAATTTAAACATTTTCTGGTATTTTAATATATTTCTCTCTCTTTTACCCAAGAATTAATATTTAGATTTTACTGAGAGATTGTGTAACTGAGAAAGGGGAATCCTGGGCTCTTGTGGATTCAATTTAAACATTTTCTTGTATTTAAATTAATTATATTCTATCTCTTCCCAAGGAATTCATATTTAGTTAGACAATCTCTCAGTGAAATCTTAGAAGGGGGAATCCTGGGCTCTTGTGCTATTTAATTTAAACATTTTCTTGTACTTTAATTAATTATTTTCTCTTCTCCCCAGGAATTTGAATTTTGAAGACTGCAACATGACTCGGGATCCTTGGACAAGGGGCTTTTCTCCAGAGGAGGATGGATGGACTGAGGCCTGTTCTATAGGCTGCAAGTGAGTTGTCGTCTCTTTATTACCCTGATCCAGGTTTAAATTTAATCTCGCTTCCTCGGATGAACCAGTTCTGGTTCGATTGTGGGATGTGTGGGGGGCTGGAGTTTAAAATGCTGGGGTTAAAATATCCCGGCTTTGCAATTAGTCACAAACACGTTAACCCTTTGGTGGGTGGCAGAGTAAATTATGTATGAAACTGTCTATAAGTTTGCTTTAAATCTAAAATAACAGGGGTCGGAGACAGAGCAATGAACCTAATTGTTGAATAAAATTCACAGAGGCCTTTACAATTCAGTTTACAGATGTTCAGATTTTCATTTCATCCTCTCCACAGCTTTTCCCCCATTCTGTCTATTTCTCTCTGCTTTTCTCTCCATTTCCTTCCGCTATCTGCCTCTCTTTATTCTCTCTCTCTCCCTCTTTTTCCCAGGAATTAATATTTAGTTGGACAATCTCTCAGTAAAACCTGGAAAGGGGCAATCCTGGGATTTTGTGCTGTGTGATTTTCATTCTGGGTGTCCCGGGGGGTTTGATTTCACTGTCTCAGCCCCTCTCTGCCTCACTCTCTCTCTGTATAAACTTTTCCCAAATTACAAAACACTCAACACAGCTGACTGCACCTTGTGGGATCTTGCTGGGGATTTTGTTTTAAAAAGGGTGTTTTCTCAGAGGCAGTTTAAACCTTTCAGGGGACTGTGGGGAAGTCTCCAGACTTGGGACAACACACACACAGGGTTGGGGGCTGGGGGTGGCGGGCGGGGGGGAGGTGGGCAGTCAGGTATACTGGTATTCTGGGAGACTGATATTCCCAACAAGGGCCAGAGGTCTCAGTGCTGAAACATATTAAACTGTTCAAACAGAGGCAGGCAGAAAGCCATGAGGCTTCAGAGCTCCCTGTAGATGCAAAGGTAACTCCCATTGCCAAAAAGTAGCCACATGTGAAGTGGAAACACCTTCCCTCAGCTTGTTACACACTGACCTTTCCACAAACCCCAACATGTTTACAAACACTCGCTGCAGTTTCTGCAAACTTTGTATCAAACTGCCTCCCATTCTGCTCAATACTGACCCCCTCTCAACCTGGCACTGAACTAGTGTCTGAATTGAGACAGAGACACACAGAGTTTTTAAAGTTGAAAGTTTTAAAGTTTATATATTAGTGTCACAAGTAAGGCTTACATTAACACTGCAATGAAGTTACTGAGAGAGACAGAGAGAGGCAGAGACACACAGAGACAGAGACATAGATAAAGAGACAGAAAGAGACAGAGAGATAAAGAGACAGAGAGGATGTTTAAAGTTTGTTTATTCCTGTCACAAGTAAGGCTCACATTAACGCTGCAGTTACTGAGAGAGACAGAAAGAGAGAGTTTTTAAAGTTGAAAGATTTAAAGTTTATTTATTAGTGTCACAAGGCTTACATTAACACTGCAATGAAGTTAGTGAGAAAGACAGAGATAGAGGGAGCATCCAGAGTGGGTTCAGTAACACATTTATTGATCAGATATCTCTCTCTGTGACCCTTTAGCGATGAGATATTCAGCCAGGATGGTTTCACTGACCCTCTTCAGCAGGCAGATATTCCCAAATCCAGCCTAGGTCTCAGACACACACACACACCACTCACACATTCCCTCTGCTCTGTCCAAGGGAATATTGTAATCCAGGAATTTCTATTTTATATTTACAGGGTGAGGGGGGGGGGAGAAACTCAACTCAAAAATCCTGCAGTCTCTCCAAGCTGCTTTTAAATTTCAATTCAAACCCTGGGCCACATGGGAAGCTGCAGAGATTGGGAAACTTACCAAACCCAGTTTGTGTGTGAGAGTGTCTGCAGCTTTTGTGTCTTTGAACTTGCGAGGGTGCCAGGGAGAGAATGTCACTGTCTTCACCTCTCTCTCTGCCTCTCTGTATAAAAAAATCACCAAATTAAACCACACTCAATAATGCGACCATACACAATTAATTATCAAATATCTGTCTCTCTCGCTTTATCTCTGTCTCTCCCCGTCTCTCTCTCTCCCTGTTCTCTCTCTCCCTGTCTCTTCTCGAGCAGAAACAGGTGGAGACAGAGAGGCAGGGAGAGAGAGGAAGAGGGAGGGATGGAAACAGCTGGAGTTGTGGGTTAGATGCAGGGGGAGAGACACAGGCTGTTAGAGGGAGGGGGGGTTTCAGTGAGGGACAGGGTCTCCAGTTTAATTCTGAGGGTCCTGAGAGAGGGATTTCACTGTCTCAGCCCCTCTCTGGCTCCCTCACTCTGTATAAACAATTCCCAAATTTAAAAAACGCTCAACACAGCTGACTGCACTTTGTGGGATCTTGCTGTGCACCACAGTGATTTTAGTTTTAAAAAGGGTTACTTTTAAGAGGGAGTTCCGGCCTTTCTGGAGATTTGGGATGATGCAGACACACACACACACACACAGGGTAGTGAGTGGGGAAGGGGGCTCACAGCAGGCGAGAGAGTGGGGGGTGGGGGGAGGACTGTGTCCCATCTGATTCAGGTTCACATTGCTGCTGCTGCTGTGGGATCTTGCTGTGCACACACTGGGCCTGTGGCCTTTGGCTGCACTGCAACAGCGACCGCACTTTTTATTTTCAAACAAAATCTGGCTCAGGGACCGCAAAGTGGGTTCAAGGAAAAAGCTTGAAAAGGGGTCGGGTAAATTCAAGCACTTTAATCGCCGAGGCATCGTAGGCTCTGGAGCAAGTGCTGGGGAATGGGAGGAGGATAGATTGGGATTTGATGGCCAGCATGGAGCTGGTGGGCCGAAGGGCCTGTTTCTGTGCTGTGTGACTCCAGATTCTTTTCTCTCTCTCTTTTCCCAGGAATTTCTATTTGGATGGGGGGTGGGTATAGAATTTCCCTGTCTCTGTCTCTCCAGCGTTCTTACCAATCCCAGCACCCCTCCCCTCTCTCTCTCTCCCCAGACATTCCTGTCCATATTTCATCTTTCAATAAAATGTTTGAGAAAACACCAATGTGAATTGTTGTCAATTTAATTTGGGAAGAGAGAGAGAGAGAGAGAGAGGAGTGGATCCCATTTCCCACACACTCTCCTGCAGTCCTCACCCACAACATTTATTTAATCTGGCCCTCACCAGGTTGTGTGTGTGGGATCTTGCTGTGCACACAGGTGGGTCTGGCTCCCTATTCCTCGCACTGTGACCGTGAGCAGAACTTTAAACAGGAGAGATGTTGGGGAGGCGGAGGAGGCAGAGAGAGAGACAGAGAAATGGAGGGAGAGCTAAACAGAGAGGGTGTGGGGGGGAGGGGTGTGAGAGGGTCTCAGGAGGGGCAGGGGGAAAGAGACACAGAGTCTGGGGCTGCCCTCCTCCATCGTGGGACTGGCAGTGGGATCTTGCTGTGCAGAATTACCTTCATTGTCATTTGAATCATTCATTCATTGACTAAGGGAGGGTGGGGGTGTGATTGTGGGATTATAAATATTGTTACCACGCTGAGGTGATGTTTCCCTCTGCGCTATTTTGTAACCCCCCCAAAGAGATACACCTTGCCTCGTAATCTTAAGTGTGTGTGAGACAGGAGGAAGCTACTGGTTTTAGACAGATGTGCAGAAGGAGGTCATTCGGCCCATCTAGTCTGTACCGACCACAATCCCAACCAGGCCCTATTCCCATGACCCCACACTTTTAACCTGCTAATCCCCCTGACACTAGGGTCAATTTAACACGGCCAATCCACCGAACCCGCACAGCTTTGTGCTGTCGGAGGAATTGGTAAATTAAAGCAGGATCTGACACTCTCTGTATCAGGAACAACTAACAGGTCTTTAATTTAGACTGGGTGACAACCTTATTAAAACAATGAACAAACTGAATAAACTCCCCAGTAGAATGCTGTTCCAATGACAAGACTCACTCAGGAATAATGAAATAAATCATTACACAATAGAGTCACCCTCAAATAATATAACACCAGGCGTCTGTTGGAAGTGTGAACTTTCTTCTGCTGCTTGGGTCTGGAATACTTTCTGAGTTGGTTTCTGCTTCTATTTAGATGGTGATGTGATGAAGCTGTATATATTACTGCAGGATTCAGTATCAGACTCTCCCTCCTTCAATCTAAAGAGGCAGCAAGGTCGCTCCCTCCCCGTTATTTCCCCCTGTCCCGGGTTTAAATACCCAGAATTTCCTCACAGTATTCCTGCAATTTGAGTGGCTTGAGGCTGTCACCAACGCTCCAATTTGAATGCAATTGGTTGTGTGTGTTTGAGAGCTTGTTTTAAAATCATTGACCCAATTCAAAGCCTGTTTTGCTCTGCTGGGACTCTGGCTGCTGCTTTGGACACAAATGTTGTAAAGTTGTCTTCTGCAGCCCTGCTTTCTGCAGTTTAAAATCCCCAGCACAAAGACACAGGCTTTCTAAAGACACAACGCTGGATGGTTCGTTTTGGTTTTCTCAGCATTTCTTTTCAATATTTACATTTGTCAAACACCAGATGTTTTACCCTATATGCAACTTCATAACCATATTAGAGAGAGACAGAGAGAAAGAAAGGGAGAGAGAAAGACAGAGAGGGAGAGAAAGAGAAAGGGAGAGAGAGAGACAGAGACGGGAGAGTGAGGGAAAGCAGGAAAGGGCAGCAAGAGGTCAGGGTTGTGGGGGAGTGCAGTGAGGGGGTGGGGGAAGAGACACAGGATCTGGGGGTCTCTCGTGTGGAGGGAGAGAGAGGGAGACGTGTGGTTCCCTCATTTCCCACTCACTTTACCCCAATCCTCATTTAAAAATCACTTTGTATCTGGCCCTGCTCAGACTGTGTGTGGGATCTTGCTGTGCCCTCATGCTCTCTGTCTCCCCTCCTCCCCTCCCCATATTCCCCGCACCGTGACAGTGCCCCACATTTTAAACATAAAAAGATGGAGGGGAAGGAGGGTGGGGTAGAGAGAGGAACAGAGAAGGGGTGGGGAGTGTCGGGGGCTGAGTGGAGGGGGGTAGGGGGATAGAGACAGAGGCTCTGGGGGTGGGTGGTGTCCTCCTGCAGTGTGGGACTCCCTGTGGGATCCTGATTGCAGCATTCCCAGTCTCTGAGAGAAAGAGAGAGACAGAAAGAGAAAGAGGGGGAAAGACAGAGAGAGAGAGAGAGAGACAGGCAGGGAGAAAGAGAGAGAGAAACAGTGTGAGGGAGAGAGAGAGAAAGACAGAGAAAGATGGAGGGAGAGAGAGAGAGAAAGATGGACGGAGAGAGAGAGAAAGGCAGACAGGGAGTGAGAGAGAAAGATGGAGGGAGTGGGAGAGAGAGAGGGGGAGAGTGAGGAGGAAAACAGGAAAAGACAGCAAGAGGTGAGGTTTGTGGGGGTGCAGTGAGGGGGTGGGGGAAGAGACACAGGATCACAGTGACCCGAGCTGGGAATTGAACCCGGGTCCCTGGAGCTGTGAGGCAGCAGCGCCAACCACTGTGCCCCCGTGTGGCCCTACACGTTATGATTCAATTCTGAGGGTCCCGGGGCGAAGGGGGGGGGGGTGGATTTCACAGCCTCAGCCCCTCTCTGCCTCACTCTCCCTCTGTATAAACATTTCCCAAATTAAAACACACTCAACACAGCGAACTGCACCTTCTGGGATCTTCCAGAGCACCACAGAGATTGTGTTTTAAAAAGGGTTTGGCTTCGTTTTAAGAGGGAGTTCAACCCTTTCTGGGAATTTGGGATGAGACACACAGGGTAGTGAGTGGGGAAGGGGGCTCACAGCAGGCGAGAGTGTTGGGGGTGTGTTGGGGAGGACTGTGTCCCATTTGATTCAGGTTCACATTGTTGCTGCTGCTGCTGCTGTTGTTGTGGGATCTTGCTGTGCACACACTGGGCCTGTGGCCTTTGCTCGCACTGCAACAGTGACCACACTTTATTAAACAAAATCTCGCTCACGGACCGCAAAGTGGGTTCAAAGGAAGAAGTGTAAACGGGGTCGGGTAAATTAAAGCACTTCAATCGCCGAGGCATCGTAGGCTGTGCAGCGAGTGCTGGGGAATGGGGGGAGTATAGATTGGAATTTGATGGCCAGCATAGACCTGGTGGGCCGAAGGGCCTGTTTCTGTGCTGTGTGACTCCAGATTCTCCTCCCTCTTTTCCCAGGAATTTCTATTTGGATGGGGGGGCGTTCATAATTTCCCTGTCTCTGTCTCTCCAGCGTTCTTACCAATCCCAGCACCCCTCCCCTCTCTCTCTCCCCAGACATTCCTGTCTATATTTCATCTTTCAATAAAATGTGATGGAAAACACCAATGTGAATTTTTTGGATTTAATTTCAGGGAGGGAAAGACAGAGAGAGAGAAAGAGAGAGACAGGGAGGGAGGGAACGACAGACAGAGACAGAGAAAGACAGGGCGGGGGGGGGGGAAGGAGAGACAGACAGAGAGAGAGAGAAAAGCAGCCGAATAAAACCTGCAGCAGCCGCTTTATTCCATCGGATTGGGGATGTGATTGTGGGTTTTCCTGCTATCTCTCTCTCTCTCCCATCTTTCTCCTTTGATTGTGAGTTATCAGGGAAGGAGAGAGAGAGAAAGGGAGGGTAACAGAGGGAGATCAAAGGCAGAGGGGCAGGGAGAGGAGACACACTGGAGGGGGGCTGGGTTAGGGGTGGGTCCTCTGCTCTGCACTCACAGCCCAGCTCCCCAGTCTCTGGGGAAAAGACCCTCACTCACACCCTCCCAGAAGGTGGGATTTGTAACCAGCGGCTGTGTGACTGAGGCTGAATCTGTGCTGTTGTGTTTGAATAGATTTTTTCCCAATATAAAGATATTGGAATGTGGCTGCTGCCACATTGCAGTGAGAGAGAGATGTGGCTTTGCAGGAGCTTCCCTCCCCATTTCCCCATGGAAATCACTGAGAAATAGCAAACGTGGCTCACAACACGTCATTATTTGAAACGGTCAGACAGAAACTTATCAGAGAGAGCATTTTAATCCCCATTCATCCCCAGACGGAGAAACAGAGCAGAGATCAGGACAGATTATCCAGAGTAAGAGAGACCGGGGCAAAGATGGGGTATTGGATATATATATAGATCTGGGGGGAAAGCAAAAGAGACACAGAGGGGGCTGGACAGGTTCAGAGATAGAGGCAGAGAAAGAGAGAAACAGCGAGAGACAGAGGGAATGGGAGAAGGGTGTGACTCTGCTCGAAGTGGAAGGTTCCCTGTTCATATCGAATGTACAAACAGCACCAATGCTGGAGTGACTTATTATTTTCATTTGCGGTGGGGGAGAGATGGAGGGGAAAGAGAGGGAGACGTGTGGTTCCCTCATTTCCCACTCACTTTACCCCAATCCTCACTTCAAAATCACTTTGTATCTGGCCGTGTTCAAGCTGTGTGTGTGTGGGATCTTGCTGTGCACTCATGCTCCGTCCCCCTGCCCCATATTCCTCACACTATGACAGAGCCCCATGCTTTAAACATAAAAAGATGGAGGGGAAGGAGGGTGGGGTAGAGAGAGAGAAACAGGGTGAACAGAGAAGGGGTGGGGAGTGTTGGGTGCTCAGTGGAGGGGGGTAGGGGGATAGAGACAGAGGCTCTGGGGGGGGGGGGGGAGGTGTCCTCCTGCAGTGTGGGACTCCCTGTGGGATCCTGATTGCAGCATTCGCAGTCTCTCTCTCTCCCTCTCACTGTGAAGCACTCAGGAGGGAGAGGGAGCTGAAATTCAAATTCCTGAGCCTGGGGGAAAGGCTTGTTCTCAATCCCAGAGTCCTGCTTGTGTTTTCAGACAGGGCGCTGGGATTTGTGGGTGTGGATGGAGAAGATTGTTCTGTTTAACTGGGGGGTGGGAGAGAGGGGGGTTTGTTCTTTCCACCTGAGGAATAATGCAGCCTCTGTGACTAGGCCGCACTTCACGGCCTAAATCTCAGCAGCACTTTTGCATTCGCTTAATTCCCCAACAGGGTTTAAGTGGCTGAATTCAATGGTTCAATAAAATGTGAAGCAGCCGCTTCAGGGTGGGATTGTGGATTTTCCTGCCCCCCCGCCCCCCTCTCATTTCCCTTTTGATTGTGAGTTTTATTTTAAACGGTCAGACAGAAACTTAGAGAGAGCATTTCAATCCAGATTCACCTCGAGAGAGAGAAACAGAGCAGAGATCAGGACAGGTTATCCAGAGACGGGGTATTGGACAGATATAGATCTGGGGGAAGTGTGTAGGAGACGGAGAGGGAGAAACAGAGGGGGGGGGGGGCGGAGAGAGGTGACTGACAGAAGTGGGAACTTCATTGGGGCCTCCTGTGTTTATTCACTGGCCTGTCTCTGGAGTAAAGCCCCCAGAATGCTTTGATGTGTTTAATAAATTCAATGTCGGGACAGTCAGGAGGCAGTTGGAAGTTCATTGCATTTGAAACTTGTTCCCATTTTGTCAGGGTTTAATAATGAGGAGGTGAAAATGAATGTTTCCCCCACCTCCCCCCAGTGAGATTGTGAATTTCAGCAAGTCCTGGGATCTTGCTGTGCCTTTTATTGTTTATAATCAGCTTTTGTTTTGTGTTTAATCAAATTTCACTTTATTTTCTCTTTCTCTCTTCCAAGGAGAATTCCTTTGGAAACTTTGGCGATGCAGAGAGCGAATAGTTTTGCCGTGAGGAATCCTCGGACAAGAGCTATAACCAGAGAGAAAAATATTAATAAAAGTCCCCGTGTCTTTGTCGTTCATTTTTATTCACAGATAGACTGGTGGGGCTTTTACACGGAGGGTTAGTGGTCTGTGTGTCAGGGGGAGGGGGCATTCCCAGTGATCCCTGCTCCAATGTAATCCCACAGATTTCAATCCCTCTCCCTGAAGCTCTGTCTGTGCAACTCCCCCATCCTCAGAACTGTTTCTCCACATCTTTCCAATCCCGGTCTCTCCCCATCCTTTATACCTCAGCCTCTCACAATGGCAGCATCTTTCCCTTTTTCTCTCCTTCTCTCTATCTTTCACTCTCTCTCTGAAACTTTGTCACTCTGTCTTGCCAAAGCCCCACTTTCTATTTATCTCGACATCTCACTTTGTATCTCAGCCTCTCCGTCTCTCTCTCTCTCTGTGGATCATTTTATCTCAATCACAGCAGCCTCCTCTCCGTCTCTCTCTCTCTATCTCTGCTCCCCCCTCTGTCTATCTCTGCTCCCTCTCTGTGACTCATTCTGTCTGAAGTACAGCAGCATTCTCTCTCACTCCCCATCTCTATATCTTTTCACGATAACTTCATTGCAGTGTTAATGTAAGCCTACTTGTGATTAACAAATAAAATTTTAACATTAACTCTGCTTTTATTTGTCTCTTATCTCTCTCTCTATCGCTTCCCTCTCTCTATCTGCTTCCCCCTCTCTCTGATCTCTGCTTCCTTCTCTGTGAATCAGTCTGAATTACAGTCGCATCCTCCCCATCTCCATCTCTCTGATCTCTGCTTCCCCCTCTCTGTGAATCATTCTGTCTGAATTACAGCAGCATTCTCTCTATCTCCATATCTCTACTTCTCTGTCTCTTATATCTCTCTCTCTCTCTGCTCTCTCGTGGGGGACGGGCCAGATCACGGGTTTGCTGTTCACAAGCAGCAAGGGCCCAGGAACGCAGAGGGAGGGAATCGGGGGCAATTCAGAGGGATTCAGCACTGCTGAAAGGGCTGACCAGAGTCAGGGGTTATCAGAGAAAGGGGGCAATGGAGGAGGGGGAGGGGGAATCAGACAGGGGGTCTGTTGTACAGGATGGGGGTGGGGGATGTTATAACACAGGCTGCTCAGTGTCAAGGGAATTAGTCATTTGAACGTTAATGTTTAAAATGGGCAGAGTTTCCACATCCAACTCCACCAGGAGCTGTTTACAGGGGGGTGGTGGACGGGGATGGACACGCGGAGGGGGGGGGGGGTACTAATTAGAAAGGGGGGGATCTGTCAGTCCAGAGGCTGTTCACAGGGAGGGAGTGGGAATTTGCCAGGTTGAGAGGGGCGGGGGGGGAAAGAGGGGAACTTAGAGGGATACGGGGCTCAGAGGGAAGGATCGGGAGATTTAGAGGGATTGTGAGGAGGGACGACAGATTTGGCTGGAGTGGGGGGGGGATTGAGGGGGATTAAAGGGGGAGAGTGGAGAGGGATGTAGGGGTAGACTCAGGGATTGTGGTCGGGAATTAGAGGGATTCAGGGGGATTTAAGGGTCTCATGGGGACTTTGGGATTTAGCGAGGCTGAGAGGGAGGGAATCGGGGGGAATTGAGGGGGATTTGGGAAGAGGGGGCTCAGAGGGGAATTTCTGGGGTTCTGAGGGATACAGGAGGGATTGGGGGGTTTACGGGGATTAAAAGACATGGTTTGGTGCTCAGACAGATTGAAGGGGTGGGATTGGAGAGGGAGCAGGATTCGGGGGCAGAGGAATGTGGCGAGGGTGGGTGCGATCTCGGGAGACATTCAGGGGGGATTCCAGAGGAATCTCAGGGGCTTAGAATCTGGGGAGGGTCTGGATGGGGTAGGGAGTCAGAGGGAGATGGCGGGGGGGCGAGTCGGGGTGGAGGGAAAGGGATTGAGGGCGGGGTGGATTTATAGGGATTTGGGAGGGGGGAAATTCAGAGAGGGATTTAGGGTGGGGCCTTGCATCAGGGTTAGAATTGGGGGGGGTGTCGAGCGATTCGGAGTGGGGGGGTGACTCAGAGGGATTCAGGGGTGGGGAGGACTGAGGAAGGATTGGGTGGCTTGATTTTGGCAGGGGGGGCAAAGGGAGCCTTTGGGGGGGGGCTGAGGATTTGGGGCAGGAACTTGGAGGATTCAGGGGGCTGAGAGTCAGATTGGCAGTGGGTGTCAGAGAGATTGAGCGGGGGGAGGGGGTGCTTACAGAGTCGGATTGAAGCAGATCGGGCAGAGGGACAGGGAATCAGGTGGGGGAAAGGGGAGTTTTGGGGGGGAATTAGTGGAGATTGAGGGCAGCGGGTTGAGAAGGATTGGGAGTGGCTCAGAGGGCTTTGGCGGTGAGTTCCTGAGAGAGAGTGAGTGGGGGGGTGATTAGAGTGGGATTCGGGGGCGGGGCAAATCGGGGGCGGGGCAATTCGGGGGCGGGCAATTCGGGGGCGGGCAATTCGGGGGCGGGTGTGTGTCTCTCTGTGTGTGTGTCTGTGTGTGTGTGTGTCTCTGTGTGTGTCTCTGTGTGTGTGTGTCTCTGTGTGTGTGTGGGTGTGTGTGTGTGTGTGTCTGTGTGTGTGTCTCTGTGTGTGTGTGTGTCTCTGTGTGTGTGGGTGTGTGTGTGTGTGTCTGTGTGTGTGTCTCTGTGTGTGTGTGTCT
Organism: Mustelus asterias; assembly: GCF_964213995.1. Classification (NCBI taxonomy): domain Eukaryota; kingdom Metazoa; phylum Chordata; class Chondrichthyes; order Carcharhiniformes; family Triakidae; genus Mustelus; species Mustelus asterias. The sequence goes on along the minus strand of NW_027591497.1, from coordinate 69,859 downwards.
CTGTGTGTGTTTGGGTGTGTGTGTGTCTGTGTGTGTCAGCATGCATGTGTCTCTGTGTGTGTGTGTGTCTGTGTGTCTGTGTGTCTGTGTCAGCATGCATGTGTCTCTGTGTGTGTGTGTGTGTGTGTCTGTGTGTGTGTGTGTGTCTGTGTGTGTGTGTCTGTGTGTCAGCATGCATGTGTGTCAATGTATTTGAATCTCAAATATGTGCAGTTGGAGGCCATTTGACCCATCGAGCCTGCTCCCCCACTCAAACAGATCTTGACAAACACACACACACACACACACAGACGCACACACAGAGATACAGACACACACACACACACACACTCATAGACACACACGCACTGACAAAGAGAGAGACACACAGTCACTCACGGACACACACACACAGAGACACAAACACACACTCACGGACACACACGCACACACGCAGAGAGACACAAACACACACTCACAGACACACATGCACAAAGACACAGAGAGAGACACACACACAGGCACACACTCACTCACAGACACACGCAGAGAAACACAATCACACACACAGAAACACACAATGAAATAGACACTTGCACACACTTAGAAACTGTCTCTCTCTCTCTCTCTCTCTCTCACACACACACACACACACACACAGACACACACACACACACAGAAATACAAAAACATAAGCGCACCGACACTCTCATTCCTATTTCTGTTTTACTCCTCAATGCCCCAACTAAAAAGTACTGGGATCTGAGCTTGAAATGCTGGAACTGATCATGGAGGAACGAGTGGGGCCTAATAGACACTGAGAAGTTAACTTGTGTGTGAATCATAGAATGGTGACAGCACAGGAGGCCATTCAGCCCGTCGAGCCTGGATCGACACACTGCAAGAGCAGTTTCACTATTCCCAATCCTCCACCCTCTCCCCGTAACCCTGTCAATATTTTCCCTTCAGCTTCCCATTCAATTTCCTCTTGATGGAATCTTCTCCCACCTCTGACTCAGGCAGAACATGATGTGGAGATGCCGGCGTTGGACTGGGGTAAACACAGTAAGAAGTTTAACAACATCAGCTTAAAGTCCAACAGCTTTATTTGGTAGCAAAAGCCACACAAGCTTTCGGAGCTCCAAGCCCCTTCTTCAGGTGAGTGGGAATTCTGTTCACAACAGGGCAGATAAAGACACAGACTCAATTTACATGAATAATGGTTGGAATGCGAATCCTTACAGCGAATCAAGGCAGAACATTCCAGATACCAGCAGTCACTACGTTAAAAACATTTCCTCATCACAGATTCATACAGTGCAGAAGAGACCCTTCGGCCCATCGAGTCTGCACCGACACGTGAGGACCACCTAACATACCGACCTCACCCCATTTACCAGCACTTGGCCCATAGCCCTGAATGTGATGATGTGCCAAGTGCTTATCCAGCTACTTTTTAAAGGATGTGAGGCAACTTGCCTCTGCCAACCTCCCAGGCAGCGCATTCCAGACTGGCACCACCCTGTGGGTAAAACAGATTTTCCTCACATCCCCCCCAAACCTCCTGCCCCTCACCTTGAACCTATGTCCCCTCGTGACTGACCCTTCAACTAAGGGGAACAGCTGCTCCCGATCCACACTCTTCATGTCTCTCATAATCTTCTCCACCTCAATCAGGTCGCCCCCCCCCCCCCCAGTCTTCTCTGCTCCAATAAATACAACACAAGCCTACTCAACATCTCATTTTTAATTTTGTTTATTAGTGTCACAAGTAGGCTTGCATTAACACTGTGAAGTTACTGTGATAATTCCCCAGATGCCACACTCTGGTGTTCGGTTACACTGAGAGAAAATTTACCACGGCCAATGCACCCTAACCAGCACATCATTCGCACTGTGGGAGGAAACCGCAGCGCCCAGAGGAAAGGCACGCAGACACGGAGAGAACGTGCAGACTTCACACAGACAGTGACCTGAGCCGGGAATCGAACCTGGGTCCCTGGCGCTGTGATGCAGCAGTGATAACAACTGTGCCACTGTGTGGCCCACAGCTCTCTTCATAGCTGAAACACTCCAGCTCAGATGCATCCTGGTGAATCTCCTCTGCATCCTGTCCAGTGCATTCACACCCTTCCTATAATGTGGCGACCAGAACCGCACACAGTACTCCAGCTGTGGCCTCACCAAAGTTTTATACAGCTCCAACATGTCTACCCTGCTTTTGTAATCTCTGCCTCGACTGAAAAAGGCAAGCGTTCCACATGCCTCTTACACCGCTCCACTAACATGCAAATCAGCAAATGAGAAATATTTGGGATGGATGAGTCCTTGGCAGCATGGATTAGAAGTTTGGTAAGAGATAGGAAACAGAGGGGAGGTAGAGATGGGCATTTCTCAGACTGGAGACGAGTTGAAAGTGGTGTTCCCCAGGGATCAGTGTTGGGATCCTTGCTTTTTCTGATTTATATTAACAGCTTAGCGACGGGGGTTGAACGCACAATCTCCAAATTTGCAGATGATGCTGAGCTCGGGAGAAGAGTGAATTGTGAGGATGACACTGAGCGACTTCAGAGGGACATGGACAAGTTGGCCAAATGGGCAGACACCTGGCAGATGAATTTCAATGCAGCGAAATGGGAGGGAATGCATTTAGGTGGAAGAAACATGGGGAGACGATACAGACTCAATGGTACAACGTTGAGGGGAGTACAGGAGCAGATGGGCCTTGGGTTTCAAGTGATTCATTCTCTGAAGGTGGCCAGGCAAGATGAAACAGTTGTTAAGAAGTCGGATAGGATCCTTGGGTTTATAAAGAGAGGCAAAGAGTATAAAAGCAAGGAAGTGATGCTACAACTCTACAAATCATTGGACAGATCACATTCGGAGCACTGTGATCAGTTCTGGGCACCATATTTAAGGAAGGACGTTAAAGTCCTCGAGAGAGGCAGAGAGAGAGAGAGAGAGAGTGCAAAGGAGATTCACTCGAATGATTCCAGGAATGAGAAATTTTAGATCCAAGGAAAGATGAGAGAAAATGGCCTTATTCTCCTTGGAGCAGAGAAGATTAAAAAGTGACCTTATCGAGGTGTTCAGAATTATGAACAACGTTGACAGGGTGAAGAAGGATTGAATGGGGAGAGGCAGAAACCCTCAACACATTTCAAAACTACACTGATTTCCACTTGAAGGAATAACTTCTCTCCCCCAACACTATCCCGTCATTCTCGATAAGCCCATGCTGCCCGTGTTCTGTGATAAATTACACGCAAGTGAAAAGATTATTTTAAATAGTGGGGTTACATTTGCCACCCCCCAATCTGTAGGAACTGCTCCAGAGTCTATAGAATTTTGGAAGATGACCAGCAATGCATCCAATATTTCCACCGCCGCTTCCTTTAATACTCTGGGATGGAGATTATCAGGCCCTGGGGATTTGTCAGCCTTTAACCCCATTCATTCCCCCAGCATCATTTTCTTACTAATACTGATTTCCTTCAATTCAATTCCACACTCTCACTAAACCATCAGTTCCCTAACATTTCTGCCAGGTTATCTGTGCCTCTTTTGTGAAGACAGAACCAAAGTATATGTTCAATTCTTCTGCCATTTCTTTGCTCCCCATTATAATTTCCCCGGAGAGATGGAGAGAGGCAGAGTCACTGACAGATAGGGGTGAGATAGTAATGCAGAGAGTAACAGTGAGATATTCAGGTGGGTAAGCAGCTAATAGTGGGGTACAACAAGGATCACTCCAAAGCCACAGATATTGCCTCATGTTGCCGCTGTCACCATTTACCTTAAATCAGCATCCTCTGCTTTCCAAGCTTTCCCCCAATGTGCCGATTATCTCAAAGCCGATCCTCTCAGTCCCGGGACATCACTGCAGGAGTTCCTCAGGGTGAGTGTCCGAGGCCCCAACCATCTTCAGCTGCTCCATCACTGACCTTCCCTCCATAGGTGAGATGTTCGCTGATGATCGCACCATTCACAACTCCTCAGATTGTGAAATAGTCAATGCCGGAATACTGAGCAGGACAGGCAGCATCTGTGTAAAGAGAAGCAGATTCTGGGACTGGGGGGACTGAGAGACAGGAAGATAGTCACACACACACACAGATAGAGAACAGTCCCACAGTCTCACTCACAATATCCTAATCTCCCTGGCATTAAGGGGCAATTTATCACGGCCAATCAACCTAACGCGCGCATCTTTGGAGTGTGGGAGGAAACCGGAGCACCCGGAGGAAACCCACGCAGACACGGGGAGAACGTGCAAACTCCACACAGGCAGTGACCCGAGACCAAAATTGAACCCGGGTCCGTTGCACTGTGAGGCAGCAGAGCTAACTACTGTGCCACCCATGTTGGCCTTCATTGCAAGAGGATTGGAGTAGAAGAGCAAGGATGTCTTACTGCAGCTGGACAGAGCCTCGGTGAGACCACACCTGGAGTCTTGTGTACAGTGTTCCTCTCCTTATCTGAGGAAGGATGTACTTGCCACAGAGGGAGAGCAGTGAATGTTCACCAGACTGATTCCTGGGATGGCAGCATTGATGTCTGAGGGGAGATTGGGTCGGCTGGGCCTGTATTCACTGGAATGTAGAAGAGTGAGCGGGGATCTAATTGAAAGGTATAAAATTCTGACAGTGCTGGACAGGCTGGATACAGGGATATTGTTTCCTCCGGCTGGGGGTGTCTGGAACAAGGGGTCACAGTCTCAGGATACGGGGGAGGCCATTTGGGACTGAGATGAGGGGAAGCCTCTTCACTCAGAGGGTGGTGAACCTGTGGGATTCTCTCCCACAGAAAGCTGTGGAGACCAAGTCACTGAATATATTTAACAAGGAAAGAGATAGAATTCTACACTCTAAAGGTGTCGAGGTGTATGGGGAGACCGCTGGGGTATGGCATTGAGACAGAGGATCGGCCATGATAGCGTTGAATGGTGGGTCAGGCTCGAAGGGCTGAATGGCCTCCTCCTATTTTCTATGTTGATGTGACCGCCCCAAGTCTCTTTGGGCCTCCACTCTTTCCAGCCTTTCCCCATTCATAAAGCAATCTGTTCTATCCTTTTTAAAGTGGGTGACCACACAATTGTCTACAATGAAATCCATCTTTCACTCTTTGAACCATTCAGTTAAGACATTTTACTTTAGGGCAGCATGGTGGCACAGTGGTTCGTACTGCTGCCTCACAGCGCCAGGGACCCGGGTTCAATTCCAGCCTCGGGTGACTGTGTGGAGTTTGCACATTCTCCCCGTGTCTGCAAGGGTTTCCTCCGGGTGCTCTGGTTACCTTCCACACTCGCAAGATATATAGATTAGATGGATTAGCAATGGGGTTATGGGGATAGGGCTGGGGTGAGGGCCTGGGGAAGATACTCTGTCATCAAGTCTGTGCAGACTCAATGAGCTGAATGGCCTCTTATGCAGCGGAATACCTCTTTGCCATTTGAAGCTTCTGGCTATAAGACTTAAAATGCTGCCTATTTCTGTGAAATGTAGCAAACTTTCTGTCTCATCACCGGGTGACATGATGGCACAGTGGTTAGCACTGCTCCCACACAGCACCAAGGACCCACGTTCAATTCCAGCCTCGGGTGACTGTCTGTGTGGAGTTTGTACGTTCTCCCAGTGTCTGCGTGGGTTTCCTCCGGGTGCTCTGGTTTCCTCCCATACTCCAAAGATGTGCGGGTTAGGTTAATTGGCCGTGCTCAATTGCCCCTTAGTGTTAGGGGGATTCAGGCCCGGGTGGTATTGTTGTCGGGGGCAGGCTTGATGGACCAAAGGACCTCCTTCTGCACTTTAGGGATTCTATGATGAACGGCATGGTGGCACAGTGGTTAGCACAGCACCAAGAACCCAGGTTCAATTCCAGCCTCAGCTCGCTGTCAGTGTAGAGTTCTCCCAGTGTCTGCATGGGTTTCCTCCGGGTGCTCCAGTTTCCTCCCACAGTCCAAACATGTGCGGGTTAGGTGGATTGGCCATGATAAATTGACCTTAGTGTCAGGGGATTAACAGGGTAAATATATGGGGTTACGGGAATCGGGCATGGGTGGGATTGTGGTCGATGCAGACTCGATGGGCCGAATGGTCTGCCCTTTAGGGATTCTATGATTCTAGGATCTCAAATCATTGATAAATACGATGAAACTGAGACAGACACGGGGGCTTTGCAGCAGCAGGCAGAATGGGAATCATTGCATCCTGCACCGAGTTTTATTACACAACCAATTTCAGAAAATTCACAACTCTAATTCACAACAGCAAAGTGTGGGATTGCAAACTTGGAATTATTAGCACAGGACTAAAGTTTAAAAGCTAAACACTGACATTCGGAAACAAGAGATGGCCTCACATCTTCAATTCTGTGATTGTCCCCCATCTCCTGCTCTGAATATTACAATATCTCTGCCCCCTTCATGCGTCTGCAGACTTTGAAAGTTACTCAGACATCGGTGAAACTAGTCTTTATCTCAGGGTGTTTCCTGTGAAATATGCACCTTCTGCAACGAGACACAATCTAATTGACGCTTTCTGATACAATCTGAATCTCCTTTCAAACAACCTCCCAACCCCACTGTGCAGGAATGTCACCTTTTGTCACATTCCCAAACACAATTGTTGACACTTTATCAGGCGGGTAAAGTAGATTCAACTGACAGATTCTGAGCACCAGGTTCAATCTTTAAGATGTAAAAATGAACTGAAATCCCAGGTCTCTCTGTTCCTGCATCCATTTTAACATTGACCCATTGATTTTAAATTGCTTCTCCTGTATAAAAATATCACCTATCAACCTCAGATTTAAACATTAATAAGCGACTGAGCATCAACTGCGAATTATAGAAGGTAGTTCCAAACTAATATCACAGCTGGTGTGGCAAAGTGTTTCTGAATTCCACTCCTGCAAGTCTAAAATCCTCAACATTGTTTGAAATCCAATGTCCCCAAGTCCTGGACTCCCCAACCAGCAGGAAAAGTTGTTCTTTATCAGTCCTCTCCATTCCCCTTATTATCTTGAAGTGTTTGATCCAATCATGCCGTCGCCTAAATTCCAGCATTACAGAGTAACACTTCAACTACACTTTTCAACAAACAATCCCAAACCAAATACAGAACAGGGTTCATAGAATCCTGTAGTGCAGGAGGCCATTCGGCCCATCGAGTCTGCACTGACCACAATCCCACCCAGGCCCCATCCCTATAATCCCATACATTTACCTCAGCTAATCCTCCTGACACTAAGGGACAATTTAGCTTGGCCAATCCACCTAACCTGTACACCTGATAGAAGTCTGCCAGATTATGAGGGGCATGGACAGAGTGGATAGTCAGAAGCTTTTTCCCAGGGTGGTAGAGTTATTACTCGGGGGCAGAGGTTTAAGGTGCGAGGGGCAAGGTTTAAAGGAGATGTGGGAGGAAAGTTTTTTTACACAGAGGGTGGTGGGTGCCTGGAACTCGTTGCCGGGGGAGGGAGTGGAAACGGATACGATAGTGACTTTTCAAGGGCGTCTTGACAAAGACATGAATAAGATGGGAATGGAGGGATATGGTCCCCGGAAGGGTAGGGGGTTTTAGTTCAGTCAGGCAGCATGGTCGGTGCAGGCTTGGAGAGCCGAAAGACCTGTTCCCGTGCTGTAATTTTCGTGGGGTTACATTTGCCACCCCCCAATCTGTAGGAACTGCTCCAGAGTCTATAGAATTTTGGAAGATGACCAGCAATGCATCCAATATTTCCAGCGCCGCTTCCTTTAATACTCTGGGATGTAGATTATCAGGCCCTGGGGATTAGTCAGCCTTTAACCCCATTCATTCCCCCAGCACCATTTTCTTACTCATACTGATTTCCTTCAATTCAATTCCACACTCTCACTAAACCATTGGTTCCCTAACATTTCTGCCAGGTTATCTGTGCCTCTTTTGTGAAGACAGAATCAAAGTATACGTTCAATTCTTCTGCCATTTCTTTGCTCCCCATTATAATTTCCCCGGAGAGATGGAGAGAGGCAGAGTCACTGAGAGATAGGGATGAGATAGTAATGCAGAGAGTAACAGTGAGATATTCAGGTGGGTAAGCAGCTAATAGTGGGGTACAACAAGGATCACTCCAAAGCCACAGATATTGCCTCATGTTGCCGCTGTCGCCATTTACCTTAAATCAGCATCCTCTGCTTTCCAAGCTTTCCCCCAATGTGCCGATTATCTCAAAGCCGATCCTCTCAGTCCCGGGACATCACTGCAGGAGTTCCTCAGGGTGAGTGTCCGAGGCCCCAACCATCTTCAGCTGCTCCATCACTGACCTTCCCTCCATAGGTGAGATGTTCGCTGATGATCGCAGCATTCACAACTCCTCAGATTGTGAAATAGTCAATGCCGGAATACTGAGCAGGACAGGCAGCATCTGTGTAAAGAGAAGCAGATTCTGGGACTGGGGGACTGAGAGACAGGAAGATAGTGAAACACACACAAACGCAGTGATGCACACACATAGATACACGCACAGCCTCACACACACACACAGATAGAGAACAGTCCCACAGTCTCACTCACAATATCCTAATCTCCCTGGCATTAAGGGGCAATTTATCACGGCCAATCAACCTAACGCGCGCATCTTTGGAGTGTGGGAGGAAACCGGAGCACCCGGAGGAAACCCACGCAGACACGGGGAGAACGTGCAAACTCCACAAAGACAGTGACCTGAGACCAAAATTGAACCCGGGTCCGTTGCACTGTGAGGCAGCAGAGCTAACCACTGTGACACCCATGTTGTCCTTCATTGCAAGAGGATTGGAGTAGAAGAGCAAGGATGTCGTACTGCAGCTGGACAGAGCCTCGGTGAGACCACACCTGGAGTCTTGTGTACAGTGTATGTGTGTGAGAGAGTGCGTAAGAGATAGGTACAGCACGGGGTTAGATACAGATACAGCTCTCTCTATCCGGTCCCGAATCAAACAGTCCCAGGACAGGTACATCACGGGGTTAGGTACAGAGTAAAGCTCCCTCTACACTGTCCCCCATCAAACACTCCCAGGACAGGTACAGCACAGGGTGAGATACAGATTAAAGCTCCCTCTGCACTGTCCGCATCACACACTCCCTGGACAGGTACAGTACGGGGTTAGATACAGAATAAAGCTCCCTCGACACTGTCCCCATCAAACACTCCCAGGACAGGTACAGCACGGGGTTAGATACAGAATAAAGCTCCCTCGACACTGTCCCCATCAAACACTTCCAGGACAGGTGGAGCATGGGGTTAGATACAGAGTAAAGCTCCCTCTACACTGTCCCCATCAAACACTCCCTCCACAGGTACAGCACGGGGTTAGATACAAAGTAAAGTTCCATCTACATTGTCCCCATCAATCACTCCCAGGATAAGGATAGCATGGGCGAGGTACAGGGTAAAGTTCCCTCTACACTGTCCGCATCACACACTCCCTCGACTGGTACAGCACAGGGTTAGATACAGAGTAAACCTCCCTCTGCACTGTCCCCATCAAACACTCCCAGTACAGGTACAGCACGGGGTTCGATACAGAGTAAAGCTCCCCCTACACTGTCCCCATCAAACACTCCCAGGACAGGTACAGCACGGGGTTAGACACGGAGTAAAGCTCCCTCTGCACTGTCCCCATCAAACACTCCCAGGACAGGTACAGCACGGGGTTAGATACAGAGCAAAGCTCCCTCTACAAAGTCCCCCATCAAACACTCCCAGGACAGGTACAGCACGGGGTTAGATACAGAGTAAAGCTCCCTCTACACTGTCCCCATCAAACACTCCCAGGACAGGTACAGCACGGGGTTAGATACAGAGTAAAGCTCCCTCGACACTGTCCCCATCAAACACACACAGGACAGATAGAGCATGGGGTTAGATACAGAGTAAAGCTCCCTCTACACTGTCCCCATCAAACGCTCCCTCCACAGGTACAGCACGGGGTTAGAGACAGAGTAAAGCTCCCTCTACACTGTCCCCATCAAACACTCCCAGGACAGGTACAGCACGGGGTTAGATACAGAGTAAAGCTCCCTCGACACAGTCCCCATCAAACACACACAGGACAGATAGAGCATGGGGTTAGATACAGAGTAAAGCTCCCTCTACACTGTCCCCATCAAACACTCTCAGGACAGGTACAGCACAGGGTGAGCTACAGAGTAATGCTCCCTCTGCACTGTCCGCATCACACACTCCCTGGACAGGTACAGTACGGAGTTAGATACAGAGTAAAGTTCCCTCTACACTGTCCCCATCAAACACTCTCAGGACAGGTACAGCACAGGGTGAGATACAGAGTAAAGCTCCCTCTACACTGTCCCCATCAAACACTCCCAGGACAGGTACAGCACAGGGTTAGATACAGAGTAAAGCTCCCTCTACACTGTCCCCATCAAACACTCCCAAGACAGGTACAGCACGGGGTTCGATACAGAGTAAAGCTCCCTCTACACTGTCCCCATCAAACACTCCCAGGACAGGTACAGCACGGGGTTAGATACAGAGTAAAGCTCCCTCTGCACTGTCCCCATCAAACACTCCCAGGACACGTACAGCACGGGGTTAGATACAGAGTAAAGCTCCCTCTGCACTGTCCCCATCAAACACTCCCAGGACAGGTACAGCACGGGGTTAGATACAGAGTAAAGCTCCCTCTACACTGTCCCCATCAAACACACACAGGACAGATAGAGCATGGGGTTAGATACAGAGTAAAGCTCCCTCTACACTGTCCCCATCAAACACTCCCTCCACAGGTACAGCACGGGGTTAGATACAAAGTAAAGTTCCATCTACACTGTCCCCATCAATCACTCCCAGGACACGGACAGCATGGGCGAGGTACAGGGTAAAGTTCCCTCTACACTGTCCGCATCACACACTCCCAGGACAGGTACAGCACGGGGTTAGATGCAAAGTAAAGTTCCCACTACACTGTCCGCATCAAACACTCCCAGGACAGGTACAGCACGGGGTTAGATACAGAGTAAAGCTCCCTCTACCCTCTCCCCCATCAAACACTCCCAGGACAGGTACATCACGGGGTTAGATACAGAGTAAAGCTCCCTCTACACTGTCCCCCATCAAACACTCCCAGGACAGGTACAGCACAGGGTGAGATACAGAGTAAAGCTCCCTCTGCACTGTCCGCATCACACACTCCCTGGACAGGTACAGTACGGGGTGAGATGCAAAGTAAAGTTCCCTCTACACTGTCCCCATCAAACACTCCCAGGACAGGTACAGCACACGGTGAGATACAGAGTAAAACTCCCTCTACACTGTCCCCATCAAACACTCACAGGACAGGTACAGCACGGGGTTAGATACAGAATAAAGCTCCCTCGACACTGTCCCCATCAAACACTCCCAGGACAGGTGGAGCATGGGGTTAGATACAGAGTAAAGCTCCCTCTACACTGTCCCCATCAAACACTCCCTCCACAGGTACAGCACGGGGTTAGATACAAAGTAAAGTTCCATCTACATTGTCCCCATCAATCACTCCCAGGACAAGGACAGCATGGGCGAGGTACAGGGTAAAGTTCCCTCTACACTGTCCGCATCACACACTCCCTCGACTGGTACAGCACAGGGTTAGATACAGAGTAAACCTCCCTCTGCACTGTCCCCATCAAACACTCCCAGTACAGGTACAGCACGGGGTTAGATACAGAGTAAAGCTCCCCCTACACTGTCCCCATCAAACACTCCCAGGACAGGTACAGCACGGGGTTAGATACAGAGTAAAGCTCCCTCGGCACTGTCCCCATCAAACACTCCCAGGACAGGTACAGCACGGGGTTAGATACAGAGCAAAGCTCCCTCTACAAAGTCCCCCATCAAACACTCCCAGGACAGGTACAGCACGGGGTTAGATACAGAGTAAAGCTCCCTCGACACTGTCCCCATCAAACACACACAGGACAGATAGAGCATGGGGTTAGATACAGAGTAAAGCTCCCTCTACACTGTCCCCATCAAACACTCCCAGGACAGGTACAGCACGGGGTTAGATACAGAGTAAAGCTCCCTCTGCACTGTCCCCATCAAACACTCCCAGGACAGGTACAGCACGGGGTTAGATACAGAGCAAAGCTCCCTCTCCAAAGTCCCCCATCAAACACACTCAGGACAGATACAGCACGGGGTTAGATACAGAGTAAAGCTCCCTCGACACTGTCCCCATCAAACACTCCCTCCACAGGTGCAGCACGGGGTTAGAGACAGAGTAAAGCTCCCTCTACACTGTCCCCATCAAACACTCCCAGGACAGGTACAGCACGGGGTGAGATACAGAGTAAAGCTCCCTCGACACAGTCCCCATCAAACACACACAGGACAGATAGAGCATGGGGTTCGATACAGAGTAAAGCTCCCTCTACACTGTCCCCATCAAAGACTCCCTCCAAAGGTACAGCACGGGGTTAGATACAGAGAAAAGCTCCCTCGACACTGTCCCCATCAAACACTCCCAGGACAGGTACAGCACGGGGTTAGATGCAAAGTAAAGTTCCCTCTACACTGTCCCCATCAAACACTCCCAGGACAGGTAAAGCACAGGGTTAGATACAGAGTAAAGTTCCCTCTACACTGTCCCCATCAAACACTCTCAGGACAGGTACAGCACAGGGTGAGATACAGAGTAATGCTCCCTCTGCACTGTCCGCATCACACACTCCCTGGACAGGTACAGTACGGGGTTAGATACAGAGAAAAGTTCCCTCTACACTGTCCCCATCAAACACTCTCAGGACAGGTACAGCACACGGTGAGATACAGAGTAAAGCTCCCTCTACACTGTCCCCATCAAACACTCCCAGGACAGGTACAGCACGGGGTTAGATACAGAGTAAAGCTCCCTCTACACTGTCCCCATCAAACACTCCCAAGACAGGTACAGCACGGGGTTCGATACAGAGTAAAGCTCCCTCTACACTGTCCCCATCAAACACTCCCAGGACAGGTAGAGCACGGGGTTAGATACAGAGTAAAGCTCCCTCTGCACTGTCCCCATCAAACACTCCCAGGACACGTACAGCACGGGGTTAGATACAGAGTAAAGCTCCCTCTGCACTGTCCCCATCAAACACTCCCAGGACAGGTACAGCACGGGGTTAGATACAGAGTAAAGCTCCCTCTACACTGTCCCCATCAAACACACACAGGACAGATAGAGCATGGGGTTAGATACAGAGTAAAGCTCCCTCTACACTGTCCCCATCAAACACTCCCTCCACAGGTACAGCACGGGGTTAGATACAAAGTAAAGTTCCATCTACACTGTCCCCATCAATCACTCCCAGGACACGGACAGCATGGGCGAGGTACAGGGTAAAGTTCCCTCTACACTGTCCGCATCACACACTCCCAGGACAGGTACAGCACGGGGTTAGATGCAAAGTAAAGTTCCCACTACACTGTCCGCATCAAACACTCCCAGGAAAGGTACAGCACGGGGTTAGATACAGAGTAAAGCTCCCTCTACCCTCTCCCCCATCAAACACTCCCAGGACAGGTACATCACGGGGTTAGATACAGAGTAAAGCTCCCTCTACACTGTCCCCCATCAAACACTCCCAGGACAGGTACAGCACAGGGTGAGATACAGAGTAAAGCTCCCTCTGCACTGTCCGCATCACACACTCCCTGGACAGGTACAGTACGGGGTGAGATGCAAAGTAAAGTTCCCTCTACACTGTCCCCATCAAACACTCCCAGGACAGGTACAGCACACGGTGAGATACAGAGTAAAACTCCCTCTACACTGTCCCCATCAAACACTCACAGGACAGGTACAGCACGGGGTTAGATACAGAATAAAGCTCCCTCGACACTGTCCCCATCAAACACTCCCAGGACAGGTGGAGCATGGGGTTAGATACAGAGTAAAGCTCCCTCTACACTGTCCCCATCAAACACTCCCTCCACAGGTACAGCACGGGGTTAGATACAAAGTAAAGTTCCATCTACATTGTCCCCATCAATCACTCCCAGGACAAGGACAGCATGGGCGAGGTACAGGGTAAAGTTCCCTCTACACTGTCCGCATCATACACTCCCTCGACTGGTACAGCACAGGGTTAGATACAGAGTAAACCTCCCTCTGCACTGTCCCCATCAAACACTCCCAGTACAGGTACAGCACGGGGTTAGATACAGAGTAAAGCTCCCCCTACACTGTCCCCATCAAACACTCCCAGGACAGGTACAGCACGGGGTTAGATACAGAGTAAAGCTCCCTCGGCACTGTCCCCATCAAACACTCCCAGGACAGGTACAGCACGGGGTTAGATACAGAGCAAAGCTCCCTCTACAAAGTCCCCCATCAAACACTCCCAGGACAGGTACAGCACGGGGTTAGATACAGAGTAAAGCTCCCTCGACACTGTCCCCATCAAACACACACAGGACAGATAGAGCATGGGGTTAGATACAGAGTAAAGCTCCCTCTACACTGTCCCCATCAAACACTCCCAGGACAGGTACAGCACGGGGTTAGATACAGAGTAAAGCTCCCTCTGCACTGTCCCCATCAAACACTCCCAGGACAGGTACAGCACGGGGTTAGATACAGAGCAAAGCTCCCTCTACAAAGTCCCCCATCAAACACACTCAGGACAGATACAGCACGGGGTTAGATACAGAGTAAAGCTCCCTCGACACTGTCCCCATCAAACACTCCCTCCACAGGTGCAGCACGGGGTTAGAGACAGAGTAAAGCTCCCTCTACACTGTCCCCATCAAACACTCCCAGGACAGGTACAGCACGGGGTGAGATACAGAGTAAAGCTCCCTCGACACAGTCCCCATCAAACACACACAGGACAGATAGAGCATGGGGTTCGATACAGAGTAAAGCTCCCTCTACACTGTCCCCATCAAAGACTCCCTCCAAAGGTACAGCACGGGGTTAGATACAGAGAAAAGCTCCCTCGACACTGTCCCCATCAAACACTCCCAGGACAGGTACAGCACGGGGTTAGATGCAAAGTAAAGTTCCCTCTACACTGTCCCCATCAAACATTCCCAGGACAGGTAAAGCACAGGGTTAGATACAGAGTAAAGTTCCCTCTACACTGTCCCCATCAAACACTCTCAGGACAGGTACAGCACAGGGTGAGATACAGAGTAATGCTCCCTCTGCACTGTCCGCATCACACACTCCCTGGACAGGTACAGTACGGGGTTAGATACAGAGAAAAGTTCCCTCTACACTGTCCCCATCAAACACTCTCAGGACAGGTACAGCACACGGTGAGATACAGAGTAAAGCTCCCTCTACACTGTCCCCATCAAACACTCCCAGGACAGGTACAGCACGGGGTTAGATACAGAGTAAAGCTCCCTCTGCACTGTCCCCATCAAACACTCCCAGGACAGGTACAGCACGGGGTTAGATACAGAGTAAAGCTCCCTCTACACTGTCCCCATCAAACACTCCCAGGACAGGTACAGCACGGGGTTAGATACAGAGTAAAGCTCCCTCGACACTGTCCCCAACAAACACACACAGGACAGATAGAGCATGGGGTTAGATACAGAGTAAAGCTCCCTCTACACTGTCCCCATCAAACACTCCCTCCACAGGTACAGCACGGGGTTAGATACAAAGTAAAGTTCCATCTACACTGTCCCCATCAATCACCCCCAGGACACGGACAGCATGGGCTAGGTACAGGGTAAAGTTCCCTCTACACTGTCCGCATCACACACTCCCAGGACAGGTACAGCACGGGTTTAGATGCAAAGTAAAGTTCCCTCTACACTGTCCCCATCAAACACTCCCAGGACAGGTACAGCACAGTGTTAGATACAGAGTAAAGTTCCCTCTACACTGTCCCCATCAAACACTCACAGGACAGGTACAGCACAGGGTGAGATACAGAGTAATGCTCCCTCTGCACTGTCCGCATCAAACACTCCCAGGACAGGTACAGTACGGGGTTACATGCAAGGTAAAGTTCCCTCTACACTGTCCGCATCAAACACTCCCAGGACAGGTACAGCACGGGGTTAGATACAGAGTAAAGCTCCCTCTACACTGTCCCCCATCAAACACTCCCAGGACAGGTACATCACGGGATTAGATACAGAGTAAAGCTCCCTCTACACTGTCCCCCATCAAACACTCCCAGGACAGGTACAGCACAGGGTGAGATACAGATTAAAGCTCCCTCTGCACTGTCCGCATCACACACTCCCTGGACAGGTACAGTACGGGGTTAGATGCAAAGTAAAGTTCCCTCTACACTGTCCACATCAAACACTCCCAGGACAGGTACAGCACACGGTTAGATACAGAGTAAAGCTCCCTCTACACTGTCCCCATCAAACACTCCCAGGACAGGTACAGCACGGGGTTAGATACAGAGTAATGCTCCCTCGACACTGTCCCCATCAAACACACACAGGACAGATAGAGCATGGGGTTAGATAGAGAGTACAGCTCCCTCTACACTGTCCCCATCAAACACTCCCTCCACAGGTACAGCACGGGGTTAGATACAAAGTAAAGTTCCATCTACACTGTCCCCATCAATCACTCCCAGGACAAGGACAGCATGGGCTAGGTACAGGGTAAAGTTCCCTCTACACTGTCCGCATCACACACTCCCAGGACAGGTACAGCACGGGGTTAGATGCAAAGTAAAGTTCCCTCTACACTGTCCCCATCAAACACTCCCAGGACAGGTACAGCACAGGGTTAGATACAGAGTAAAGTTCCCTCTACACTGTCCCCATCAAACACTCTCAGGACAGGTACAGCACAGGGTGAGATACAGAGTAAAGCTCCCTCTACACTGTCCCCATCAAATACTCCCAGGACAGGTACAGCACGGGGTTAGATACAGAGTAAAGCTCCCTCTGCACTGTCCCCATCAAACACTCCCAGGACAGGTACAGTACGGGGTTACATGCAAAGTAAAGTTCCCTCTACACTGTCCGCATCAAACACTCCCAGGACAGGTACAGCACGGGGTTAGATACAGAGTGAAGCTCCCTCTACACTGTCCCCCATCAAACACTCCCAGGACAGGTACATCACGGGGTTAGATACAGAGTAAAGCTCCCTCTACACTGTCCCCCATCAAACACTCCCAGGACAGGTACAGCACAGGGTGAGATACAGAGTAAAGCTCCCTCTGCACTGTCCGCATCACACACTCCCTGGACAGGTACAGTACGGGGTTAGATGCAAAGTAAAGTTCCCCCTACACTGTCCCCATCAAACACTCCCAGGACAGGTACAGCACGCGTTTAGAGACAGAATAACGCTCCCTCTGCATTGCCCCCCATCCAACACTCCCAGGACAGGTACAGCATGGGGTTAGATACAGAGTAAAGCTCCCACTGCACTGTCCCCATCAAACACTCCCAGGACAGGTGGAGCACGGGGTTAGATAGAGAGTAAAACTCCCTCTACACTGTCCCCATCAAACACTCACAGGACATGTTCAGCATGGGGTTACAGAATAAAGCTCCCTTCACACTGTCCTCATCAAACACACACAGGACAGATACAGCATGGGGTTAGATACAGAATAAAGCTCCCTGCACACTGTCCCCATCAAACACTACCAGGACAGGTACAGCACGGGGCTAGATACAGATTAACGCTCCCTCCACACTGTCCCCATCAAACACTCCCAGGACAGGTACAGCACGGGGTTAGATACAGAGTAAAGCTCCCTCTACACTGTCCCCATTAAACACTCCCAGGACAGGTACAGTACGGGGTTAGATACAGAGTCAAGCTCCCTCCACACAGTCCCCATCGAACACTCCCAGGACAGGTACAGCACGGGGTTAGATACAGAGTCAAGCTCCCTCCACACTGTCCCCATCAAACACTCCCAGGACAGGTACAGCACGGGGTTAGATACAGAGTAAAGCTCCCTCGACACTGTCCCCAACAAACACACACAGGACAGATAGAGCATGGGGTTAGATACAGAGTAAAGCTCCCTGTACACTGTCCCCATCAAACACTCCCTCCACAGGTACAGCACGGGGTTAGATACAAAGTAAAGTTCCATCTACACTGTCCCCATCAATCACTCCCAGGACACGGACAGCATGGGCTAGGTACAGGGTAAAGTTCCCTCTACACTGTCCGCATCACACACTCCCAGGACAGGTACAGCACGGGGTTAGATGCAAAGTAAAGTTCCCTCTACACTGTCCCCATCAAACACTCCCAGGACAGGTACAGCACAGGGTTAGATACAGAGTAAAGTTCCCTCTACACTGTCCCCATCAAACACTCTCAGGACAGGTACAGCACAGGGTGAGATACAGAGTAATGCTCCCTCTGCACTGTCCGCATCAAACACTCCCAGGACAGGTACAGTACGGGGTTACATGCAAAGTAAAGTTCCCTCTACACTGTCCGCATCAAACACTCCCAGGACAGGTACAGCACGGGGTTAGATACAGAGTAAAGCTCCCTCTACACTGTCCCCCATCAAACACTCCCAGGACAGGTACATCACGGGATTAGATACAGAGTAAAGCTCCCTCTACACTGTCCCCCATCAAACACTCCCAGGACAGGTACAGCACAGGGTGAGATACAGATTAAAGCTCCCTCTGCACTGTCCCCATCAAACACTCCCAGGACAGGTACAGCACAGGGTTAGATACAGAGTAAAGTTCCCTCTACACTGTCCCCATCAAACAATCTCAGGACAGGGACAGCACAGGGTGAGATACAGAGCAAAGCTCCCTCTGCACTGTCCGCATCACAAACTCCCTGGACAGGTACAGTACGGGGTTAGATACACAGTAAAGCTCCCTCCGCACTGTCCGCATCACAAACTCCCTGGACAGGTACAGTACGGGGTTAGATACAGAGTAAAGTTCCCTCTACACTGTCCCCATCAAACACTCCCAGGACAGGTACAGCACAGGGTGAGATACAGAGCAAAGCTCCCTCTACACTGTCCCCATCAAACACTCCCAGGACAGGTACAGCACGGGGTTAGATACAGAGTAAAGCTCCCTCTGCACTGTCCCCATCAAACACTCCCAGGACAGGTACAGCACGGGGTTAGATACAGAGTAAAGCTCCCTCTGCACTGTCCCCATCAAACACTCCCAGGACAGGTACAGCACGGGGTTAGATACAGAGTAAAGCTCCCTCTACACTGTCCCCATCAAACACTCCCAGGACAGGTACAGCACGGGGCTAGATACAGAGTAAAGCTCCCTCGACACTGTCCCCATCAAACACACACAGGACAGATAGAGCATGGGCTTCGATACAGAGTAAAGCTCCCTCTACACTGTTCCCATCAAACACTCCCTCCACAGGTACAGCACGGGGTTAGATACAAAGTAAAGTTCCATCTACACTGTCCCCATCAATCACTCCCAGGACACGGACAGCATGGGCTAGGTACAGGGTAAAGTTCCCTCTACACTGTCCGCATCACACACTCCCAGGACAGGTACAGCACGGGGTTAGATGCAAAGTAAAGTTCCCTCTACACTGTCCCCATCAAACACTCCCAGGACAGGTACAGCACACGGTTATATACAGAGTAAAGTTCCCTCTTCACTGTCCGCATCAAACACTCCCAGGACAGGTACAGCACAGGGTTAGATACAGAGTAAAGCTCCCTCTGCACTGTCCCCATCAAACACTCCCAGGACAGGTACATCACGGGGTTAGATACAGAGTAAAGCTCCCTCTACACTGTCCCCCATCAAACACTCCCAGGACAGGTACAGCACAGGGTGAGATACAGAGTAAAGCTCCCTCTGCACTGTCCGCATCACACACTCCCTGGACAGGTACAGTACGGGGTTAGATGCAAAGTAAAGTTCCCCCTACACTGTCCCCATCAAACACTCCCAGGACAGGTACAGCACGCGTTTAGAGACAGAATAAAGCTCCCTCTGCATTGCCCCCCATCCAACACTCCCAGGACAGGTACAGCATGGGGTTAGATACAGAGTAAAGCTCCCACTGCACTGTCCCCATCAAACACTCCCAGGACAGGTGGAGCACGGGGTTAGATAGAGAGTAAAACTCCCTCTACACTGTCCCCATCAAACACTCACAGGACATGTTCAGCATGGGGTTACAGAATAAAGCTCCCTTCACACTGTCCTCATCAAACACACACAGGACAGATACAGCATGGGGTTAGATACAGAATAAAGCTCCCTGCACACTGTCCCCATCAAACACTGCCAGGACAGGTACAGCACGGGGCTAGATACAGATTAACGCTCCCTCCACACTGTCCCCATCAAACACTCCCAGGACAGGTACAGCACGGGGTTAGATACAGAGTAAAGCTCCCTCTACACTGTCCCCATTAAACACTCCCAGGACAGGTACAGTGCGGGGTTAGATACAGAGTCAAGCTCCCTCCACACAGTCCCCATCAAACACTCCCAGGACAGGTACAGCACGGGGTTAGATACAGAGTCAAGCTCCCTCCACACTGTCCCCATCAAACACTCCCAGGACAGGTACAGCACGGGGTTAGATACAGAGTAAAGCTCCCTCGACACTGTCCCCAACAAACACACACAGGACAGATAGAGCATGGGGTTAGATACAGAGTAAAGCTCCCTGTACACTGTCCCCATCAAACACTCCCTCCACAGGTACAGCACGGGGTTAGATACAAAGTAAAGTTCCATCTACACTGTCCCCATCAATCACTCCCAGGACACGGACAGCATGGGCTAGGTACAGGGTAAAGTTCCCTCTACACTGTCCGCATCACACCCTCCCAGGACAGGTACAGCACGGGTTTAGATGCAAAGTAAAGTTCCCTCTACACTGTCCCCATCAAACACTCCCAGGACAGGTACAGCACAGGGTTAGATACAGAGTAAAGTTCCCTCTCCACTGTCCCCATCAAACACTCCCAGGACAGGTACAGCACGGGGTAAGATACAGAGTAAAGCTCCCTCTACACTGTCCGCATCAAACACTCCCAGGACAGGTACAGTACGGGGTTACATGCAAAGTAAAGTTCCCTCTACACTGTCCGCATCAAACACTCCCAGGACAGGTACAGCACGGGGTTAGATACAGAGTAAAGCTCCCTCTACACTGTCCCCCATCAAACACCCCCAGGACAGGTACATCACGGGATTAGATACAGAGTAAAGCTCCCTCTACACTGTCCCCCATCAAACACTCCCAGGACAGGTACAGCACAGGGTGAGATACAGATTAAAGCTCCCTCTGCACTGTCCGCATCACACACTCCCTGGACAGGTACAGTACGGGGTTAGATGCAAAGTAAAGTTCCCTCTACACTGTCCCCATCAAACACTCCCAGGACAGGTACAGCACGGGGTTAGATACAGAGTATAGCTCCCTCTACACTGTCCCCATCAAACACTCCCTCCACAGGTACAGCACGGGGTTAGATACAAAGTAAAGTTCCATCTACACTGTCCCCATCAATCACTCCCAGGACAAGGACAGCATGGGCTAGGTACAGGGTAAAGTTCCCTCTACACTGTCCGCATCACACACTCCCAGGACAGGTACAGCACGGGGTTAGAAGCAAAGTAAAGTTCCCTCTACACTGTCCCCATCAAACACTCCCAGGACAGGTACAGCACAGGGTTAGATACAGAGTAAAGTTCCCTCTACACTGTCCCCATCAAACAATCTCAGGACAGGGACAGCACAGGGTGAGATACAGAGCAAAGCTCCCTCTGCACTGTCCGCATCACAAACTCCCTGGACAGGTACAGTACGGGGTTAGATACAGAGTAAAGTTCCCTCTACACTGTCCCCATCAAACACTCTCAGGACAGGTACAGCACAGGGTGAGATACAGAGCAAAGCTCCCTCTACACTGTCCCCATCAAACACTCCCAGGACAGGTACAGCACGGGGTTAGATACAGAGTAAAGCTCCCTCTGCACTGTCCCCATCAAACACTCCCAGGACAGGTACAGCACGGGGTTAGATACAGAGTAAAGCTCCCTCTGCACTGTCCCCATCAAACATTCCCAGGACAGGTACAGCACGGGGTTAGATACAGAGTAAAGCTCCCTCTACACTGTCCCCATCAAACACTCCCAGGACAGGTACAGCACGGGGTTAGATACAGAGTAAAGCTCCCTCGACACTGTCCCCATCAAACACACACAGGACAGATAGAGCATGGGCTTCGATACAGAGTAAAGCTCCCTCTACACTGTTCCCATCAAACACTCCCTCCACAGGTACAGCACGGGGTTAGATACAAAGTAAAGTTCCATCTACACTGTCCCCATCAATCACTCCCAGGACACGGACAGCATGGGCTAGGTACAGGGTAAAGTTCCCTCTACACTGTCCGCATCACACACTCCCAGGACAGGTACAGCACGGGGTTAGATGCAAAGTAAAGTTCCCTCTACACTGTCCCCATCAAACACTCCCAGGACAGGTACAGCACACGGTTATATACAGAGTAAAGTTCCCTCTTCACTGTCCGCATCAAACACTCCCAGGACAGGTACAGCACGGGGTTAGATACAGAGTAAAGCTCCCTCTGCACTGTCCCCATCAAACACTCCCAGGACAGGTGGAGCACGGGGTTAGATACAGAGAAAAGCTCCCTCGACACTGTCCCCATCAAAAACCCCCAGGACATGTTCAGCATGGGGTTACAGAATAAAGCTCCCTGCACACTGTCCCCATCAAACACACACAGGACATGTTCAGCATGGGGTTACAGAATAAAGCTCCCTCTGCACTGTCCCCATCAAAAACCCCCAGGACATGTTCAGCATGGGGTTACAGAATAAAGCTCCCTGCACACTGTCCCCATCAAACACACACAGGGCAGATAGAGCATGGGATTAGATCCAGAGTAAAGCTCCCTCTGCACTGTCCCCATCAAACACTCCCAGGACAGGTACAGCACGGGGTTAGATACAGAGTAAAGCTCCCTCTGCACTGTCCCCATCAAACACTCCCAGGACAGGTGGAGCACGGGGTTAGATACAGAGAAAAGCTCCCTCGACACTGTCCCCATCAAAAACCCCCAGGACATGTTCAGCATGGGGTTACAGAATAAAGCTCCCTGCTCACTGTCCCCATCAAACACACACAGGACATGTTCAGCATGGGGTTACAGAATAAAGCTCCCTCTGCACTGTCCCCATCAAAAACCCCCAGGACATGTTCAGCATGGGGTTACAGAATAAAGCTCCCTGCACACTGTCCCCATCAAACACACACAGGGCAGATAGAGCATGGGATTAGATCCAGAGTAAAGCTCCCTCTGCACTGTCCCCATCAAACACACCCAGGACAGGTACAGCACGGGGTTAGATACAGAGTAAAGCTCCCTCTACACTGTGCCCCATCAAACACTCCCAGGACAGGTACAGCACGGGGTTAGATACAGAGCAAAGCTTCCTCGACACTGTCCTCATCAAACACACCCAGGATAGATACAGCACGGGGTTAGATGCAGAATAAAGCTCCCTCTACACTGTCCCCATCAAACACTCCCAGGACAGGTACAGCACGGGGTTAGATACAGAGTGAAGCTCCCTCTACACTGTCCCCATCAAACACTCCCAGGACAGGTACAGCACGGGGTTAGATACAGAGTCAAGCTCCCTCCACACTGTCACTATCAAACGATCCAATGATAGATACAGCATAGGGATGGATACAGGGAAAAGCTGCTTCCCCACTGTCCACACCAAATCACCCAGGACAGGGACAGGACGGGTCTCGATAGAGAGTAAAGCTCCCTCTACATCGTCCCCCATCAAACACTCCCTGGACAGGTACTACTCGGAGCTAGATACAGAGTAAAGCTCCCTGTGCACTGTCCACATCAAACACTCCCAGGAAAGATAGAGCACGGGGTTAGAAACAAAGTAAAGCTCCCTCTCTACTGTCCCCATCAATCACTCCCAGGACAACCACAGCATGGGCTAGGTACAGGGTAAAGTTCCCTCTACACTGTCCCCATCAAACACATCCAGGACAGGAACAGCACGTGGTTAGATACCTAGTAAAGCCCCCTCGAGACTGTCCCCATCAAATAGTCCCAGGACGGATAGAGCACGCGGTTTGATGCAGGGTAAAGCTCCCTCTACACTGTCCCCATCAAACACTCTCAGGACAGGTACAGCACAGGGTGAGATACAGAGTAATGCTCCCTCTGCACTGTCCGCATCAAACACTCCCAGGACAGGTACAGTACGGGGTTACATGCAAAGTAAAGTTCCCTCTACACTGTCCGCATCAAACACTCCCAGGACAGGTACAGTACGGGGTTAGATACAGAGTAAAGCTCCCTCTACACTGTCCCCCATCAAACACTCCCAGGACAGGTACATCACGGGGTTAGATACAGAGTAAAGCTCCCTCTACACTGTCCCCCATCAAACACTCCCAGGACAGTTACAGCACAGGGTGAGATACAGAGTAAAGCTCCCTCTGCACTGTCCCCATCAAACACTCCCAGGACAGTTACAGCACAGGGTGAGATACAGAGTAAAGCTCCCTCTGCACTGTCCGCATCACACACTCCCTGGACAGGTACAGTACGGGGTTAGATGCAAAGTAAAGTTCCCTCTACACTGTCCCCATCAAACACTCCCAGGACAGGTGGAGCACGGGGTCAGATAGAGAGTAAAACTCCCTCTACACTGTCCCCATCAAACACTCCCAGGACAGGTACAGCATGGGGTTAGATACAGAGTAAAGCTCCCACTACATTGTCCCCATCAAACACTCCCAGGACAGGTGGAGCACGGGGTTAGATAGAGAGTAAAACTCCCTCTACACTGTCCCCATCAAACACTCACAGGACATGTTCAGCATGGGGTTACAGAATAAAGTTCCCTTCACACTGTCCTCATCAAACACACATAGGACAGATACAGCATGGGGTTAGATACAGAATAAAGCTCCCTGCACACTGTCCCCATCAAACACTCCCAGGGCAGGTACAGCACGGGGTTAGATACAGAGTAAAGCTTCCTCTACACTGTCCCCATCAAACACACCCAGGATGGATACAGCACGGGGTTAGATACAGAGTAAAGCTCCCTCTACACTGTCCCCATCAAACACTCCCAGGACATGTGGAGCACGGGGTTAGATAGAGAGTAAAACTCCCTCTACACGGTCCCCCTAAAACACAACCAGGACAGACACAGCACGGGTTTAGATACAAAGTAAAGTTCCCTCTACACTGTCCCCATCAAATAGTCCCAGGACAGATAGAGCACGGGGTTTGATGCAGAGTAAAGCTCCCTCTACACTGTCCCCATCAAACACTCCCAGGACAGGTACAGCACGGGGCTAGATATAGATTAACGCTCCCTCCACACTGTCCCCATCAAACACTCCCAGGACAGGTACAGCACGGGGTTAGATACAGAGTAAAGCTCCCTCTACACTGTCCCCATTAAACACTCCCAGGACAGGTACAGTACGGGGTTAGATACAGAGTCAAGCTCCCTCCACACAGTCCCCATCAAACACTCCCAGGACAGGTACAGCACGGGGTTAGATACAGAGTCAAGCTCCCTCCACACTGTCCCCATCAAACACTCCCAGGACAGGTACAGCACGGGATTAGATGGAGAGTAAAACCCCCTCTACACTGTCCCCATCAAACACTCACAGGACATGTTCAGCATGGGGTTACAGAATAAAGCTCCCTGCACACTGTCCCCATCAAACACACACAGGACAGATACAACACGGGGTTAGATACAGAGTAAAGCTCCCTCTGCACTGTCCCCATCAAACACACACAGGACAGATACAACACGGGGTTAGATACAGAGTAAAGCTCCGTCTGCACTGTCCCTATCAAACACACACAGGACAGATACAACACGGGGTTAGATAAAGGGAAAAGCTGCTTCCACACTGCCCCATCAAACACACACAGGACAGGTACAACAAGGGGTTAGATACAGAGTAAAGCTCCCTCTACACTGTCCCCATCAAACACTCCCAGGGCAGGGACAGCATGGGGTTAGATACAGAGTAAAGCTCCCTCTATACTGTCCCCCATCAAACACTCCCTGGACAGGTACAGCACGGGGTTAGATACAGAGTAAAGCTCCCTCTACACTGTCCCCCATCAAACACTCCCAGGACAGGTACAGCACGGGGTTAGATACAGAGTAAAGCTCCCTCTACACTGTCCCCATCAAACACACCCAGGACAGGTACAGCACGGGATTGGAAACAGAGTAAAGCTCCCTCTACACTGTCCCCATCAAACACACCCAGGACAGATAGAGCATGGGGTTAGATACAGAGTAAAGCTCCCTCTACACTGTCCCCATAAAACACTCCCAGGACAGGTACAGCACGGGGTTAGATACAGAGTCAAGCTCCCTCCACACTGTCCCCATCAAACACTCCCAGGACAGGTACAGCACGGGGTGAGATACAGAGTCAAGCTCCCTCCACCTGTCACTATCAAACGATCCAATGATAGATACAGCATAGGGATGGATGCAGGGAAAAGCTGCTTCCCCACTGTCCACACCAAATCACCCAGGACAGGGACAGGACGGGTCTCGATAGAGAGTAAAGCTCCCTCTACATCGTCCCCCATCAAACACTCCCTGGACAGGTACAACTCGGAGCTAGATACAGAGTAAAGCTCCCTGTGCACTGTCCACATCAAACACTCCCAGGAAAGATAGAGCACGGGGTTAGAAACAAAGTAAAGCTCCCTCTCCACTGTCCCCATCAATCACTCCCAGGACAACCACAGCATGGGCTAGGTACAGGGTAAAGTTCCCTCTACACTGTCCCCATCAAACACATCCAGGACAGGAACAGCACGTGGTTAGATACCCAGTAAAGCCCCCTCGAGACTGTCCCCATCAAATAGTCCCAGGACGGATAGAGCACGCGGTTCGATGCAGGGTAAAGCTCCCTCTACATTGTCCCCATCAAACACTCTCAGGACAGGTACAGCACATGGTGAGATACAGAGTAATGCTCCCTCTGCACTGTCCGCATCAAACACTCCCAGGACAGGTACAGTACGGGGTTACATGCAAAGTAAAGTTCCCTCTACACTGTCCGCATCAAACACTCCCAGGACAGGTACAGCACGGGGTTAGATACAGAGTAAAGCTCCCTCTACACTGTCCCCCATCCAACACTCCCAGGACAGGTACAGCATGGGGTTAGATACAGAGTAAAGCTCCCACTACACTGTCCCCATCAAACACTCCCAGGACAGGTGGAGCACGGGGTTAGATAGAGAGTAAAACTCCCTCTACACTGTCCCCATCAAACACTCACAGGACATGTTCAGCATGGGGTTACAGAATAAAGCTCCCTTCACACTGTCCTCATCAAACACACACAGGACAGATACAGCATGGGGTTAGATACAGAATAAACCTCCCTGCACACTGTCCCCATCAAACACTCCCAGGGCAGGTACAGCACGGGGTAAGATACAGAGTAAAGCTTCCTCTACACTGTCCCCATCAAACACACCCAGGATGGATACAGCACGGGGTTAGATACAGAGTAAAGCTCCCTCTACACTGTCCCCATCAAACACTCCCAGGACATGTGGAGCACGGGGTTAGATAGAGAGTAAAACTCCCTCTACACGGTCCCCCTAAAACACAACCAGGACAGACACAGCACGGGTTTAGATACAAAGTAAAGTTCCCCCTACACTGTCCCCATCAAATAGTCCCAGGACAGATAGAGCACGGGGTTTGATGCAGAGTAAAGCTCCCTCTACACTGTCCCCATCAAACACTCCGAGGACAGGTACAGCACGGGGTTAGATACAGAGTAAAGCTCCCTCCACACTGTCCCCATCAAACACTGCCAGGACGGGTACAGCACGGGGCTAGATATAGATTAACGCTCCCTCCACACTGTCCCCATCAAACACTCCCAGGACAGGTACAGCACGGGGTTAGATACAGAGTAAAGCTCCCTCTACACTGTCCCCATCAAACACTCCCAGGACAGGTACAGCACGGGGTTAGATACAGAGTCAAGCTCCCTCCACACTGTCCCCATCAAACACTCCCAGGACAGGTACAGCACGGGGTTAGATGGAGAGTAAAACCCCCTCTACACTGTCCCCATCAAACACTCACAGGACATGTTCAGCATGGGGTTACAGAATAAAGCTCCCTGCACACTGCCCCATCAAACACACACAGGACAGATACAACACGGGGTTAGATACAGAGTAAAGCTCCCTCTGCACTGTCCCCATCAAACACACACAGGACAGATACAACACGGGGTTAGATACAGAGTAAAGCTCCGTCTGCACTGTCCCCATCAGACACACACAGGACAGATACAACACGGGGTTAGATAAAGGGAAAAGCTGCTTCCACACTGCCCCATCAAACACACACAGGACAGGTACAACAAGGGGTTAGATACAGAGTAAAGCTCCCTCTACACTGTCCCCATCAAACACTCCCAGGGCAGGGACAGCATGGGGTTAGATACAGAGTAAAGCTCCCTCTATACTGTCCCCCATCAAACACTCCCTGGACAGGTACAGCACGGAGTTAGATACAGAGTAAAGCTCCCTCTATACTGTCCCCCATCAAACACTCCCAGGACAGGTACAGCACGGGGTTAGATACAGAGTAAAGCTCCCTCTACACTGTCCCCATCAAACACACCCAGGATAGATACAGCACGGGGTTAGATACAGAATAAAGCTCCCTCTACACTGTCCCCATCAAACACTCCCAGGACAGGTACAGCACGGGGTTAGATACAGAGTGAAGCTCCCTCTACACTGTCCCCATCAAACACTCCCAGGACAGGTACAGCACGGGGTTAGATACAGAGTCAAGCTCCCTGTGCACTGTCCACATCAAACACTCCCAGGAAAGATAGAGCACGGGGTTAGAAACAAAGTAAAGCTCCCTCTCTACTGTCCCCATCAATCACTCCCAGGACAACCACAGCATGGGCTAGGTACAGGGTAAAGTTCCCTCTACACTGTCCCCATCAAACACATCCAGGACAGGAACAGCACGTGGTTAGATACCCAGTAAAGCCCCCTCGAGACTGTCCCCATCAAATAGTCCCAGGACGGATAGAGCACGCGGTTTGATGCAGGGTAAAGCTCCCTCTGCACTGTCCCCATCAAACACTCCCAGGACAGGTACAGCACGCGTTTAGATACAGAATAAAGATCCCTCTGCATTGCCCCCCATCCAACACTCCCAGGACAGGTACAGCATGGGGTTAGATACAGAGTAAAGCTCCCTCTACACTGTCCCCATCAAACACTCCCAGGACAGGTGGAGCACGGGGTTAGATAGAGAGTAAAATTCCCTCTACACTGTCCCCGTCAAACACTCACAGGACATGTTCAGCATGGGGTTACAGAATAAAGCTCCCTTCACACTGTCCTCATCAAACACACACAGGACAGATACAGCATGGGGTTAGATACAGAATAAAGCTCCCTGCACACTGTCCCCATCAAACACTCCCAGGGCAGGTACAGCACGGGGTTAGATACAGAGTAAAGCTTCCTCTGCACTGTCCCCATCAAACACACCCAGGATGGATACAGCACGGGGTTAGATACAGAGTAAAGCTCCCTCTACACTGTCCCCATCAAACACTCCCAGGACAGGTACAGCACGGGGTTACATACAGAGTAAAGCTCCCTCCACACGGTCCCCATCAAACACTGCCAGGACAGGTACAGCACGGGGCTAGATATAGACTAAAGCTCCCTCTACACTGTCCCCATCAAACACACCCAGG
The DNA here is from genome assembly GCF_964213995.1 of Mustelus asterias. Classification (NCBI taxonomy): domain Eukaryota; kingdom Metazoa; phylum Chordata; class Chondrichthyes; order Carcharhiniformes; family Triakidae; genus Mustelus; species Mustelus asterias. The sequence continues at coordinate 40,116 of NW_027591497.1, read as the reverse complement.
ATAGATACAGCACGCGGTTAGAGACAGAGTAACGCTTCCTCTGCATTGTCCCCCATCCAACACTCCCAGGACAGGTCGAGCATGGGGTTAGATACAGAGTAAAGCTCCCTCTACACTGTCCCCATCAAACACTCCCAGGACAGCTGGAGCACGGGGTTAGATAGAGAGTAAAACTCCCTCTACACGGTCCCCATCAAACACAACCAGGACAGACACAGCACGGGTTTAGATACAAAGTAAAGTTCCCTCGACACTGTCCCCATCAAATAGTCCCAGGACAGATAGAGCACGGGGTTTGATGCAGAGTAAAGCTCCCTCTACACTGTCCCCATCAAACACTCCCAGGACAGGTACAGCACGGGGTTAGATACAGAGTAAAGCTCCCTCCACACTGTCCCCATCAAACACTGATGGACAGATACAGCACGGGGCTAGACATAGAGTAAAGCTCCCTCCACACTGTCCCCCATCAAACACTCCCAGGACAGGTACAGCACGGGGTTAGATACAGAGTCAAGCTCCCTCCACACTGTCCCTAACAAACACTCCCAGGACAGGTACAGCACGGGGTTAGATGGAGAGTAAAACCCCCTCTGCACTGTCCCCATCAAACACTCACAGGACATGTTCAGCATGGGGTTACAGAATAAAGCTCCCTGCACACTGTCCCCATCAAACACACACAGGACAGATACAACACGGGGTTAGATACAGAGTAAAGCTCCCTCTGCACTGTCCCCATCAAACACACACAGGACAGATACAACACGGGGTTAGATACAGAGTAAAGCTCCCTCTGCACTGTCCCCCATCAAACACACACAGGACAGATACAACACGGGGTTAGATAAAGGGAAAAGCTGCTTCCACACTGTCCCCATCAAACACACACAGGACAGGTACAACAAGGGGTTAGATACAGAGTAAAGCTCCCTCTCCACTGTCCCCATCAAACACACACAGGACAGATAGTGCATGGGGTTAGATACAGAGTAAAGCTCCCTCTACACTGTCCCCATCAAACACTCCCAGGACAGGTACAGCACGGGGTTAGATACAGAGTAAAGCTCCCTCTACACTGTCCCCATCAAACACACCCAGGACAGACAGTGCATGGGGTTAGATACAGAGTAAAGCTCCCTCTACACTGTCCCCATCAAACACTCCCAGGACCGGTACAGCACGGGGTTTCATACAGAGTAAAGCTCCCTCTACACTGTATCTACACCCTATCAGTAACTGCAACACTATATTCTGCACCCTTTCCTCTCCTTCTCCCCTGTGTACTCTACGTACGGAATGTTTTGTCTGGATAGCGCACAGGAAACAATACTTTTCACTGCATCCCAACACAAATCAATCAAATCAAATCAAATTAACACGGTGAAGTTTGGACCCTGTGGGGTGACAGTTGTCTGAATACAGATTCTATCTAACTGTAACATTCAGGTACCACGTGTACTGAGCTCACCAGCGTTCTGTCTGTATTGTGTGAATCCAGTCTTGAAATATCCACTCATGTTGCTAATTCTGCCAAGACAGAAACAGAAAGAGTGTTTGAATTCTCCGTGATTAGACCCCTTAACGATAAACAACATGGTGGATGAGAGGGATAGAGAGGGAGAGGAAGAGATACAGAGTAACAGAGAGGTAGGGAGAATGAGAGAGAGCAATGCAGAGAGTAACAGTTGTCTGAATACAGATTCCATCTCATTGTAACATTCGGTACCACATGTACTGAGCTCACCAGCATTTGCAGAAGCCATTATATAAATACCGTTTTGTCTGTATTGTGTGAATCCAATCTTGAAATTTGCACTCATGTTGCTAATTCTGCCAAGACAGAAACAGAAAGAGTGTTTGAATTCTCCGTGATTAGACCCCTTAACGGTAAACAACATGGTGGATGAGAGGGATAGAGAGAGAGAGGAAGAGAGCGAGAGATGGAGCGATGCAGAGTAACAGAGAGATAGGGAGAGGGAGCAATGCAGAGATTAACAGTTAGACAGTGAAGAATAGAGATTAATTCAGATGGATAGTGAGTGACAGGGGAGTCCGAGACGCTACATAAGCAAGGTAAAGATTTGAAAATGGGGGAGTGTTTCTTACCCACTTTTAAAAGACAATCCACACTCACAACAGTCACATTTCACACTCTCTGCTCAGTCCTGTGTTGGGGGCTGTTGAGTGTGGGATCAGTGCTTGCTTTTCTCAAACCGCACTGATATTCCCAACAAGGGCAAGAGGTTTCAGTGTTTAAAACTGTAAACATTTAAAAACAAAAGCAGACAGGATTTGGTTAAATCTCACGGGATCCAGGGTGAGGTAGCCAAATTGATATAAAATAGGCTTGATGACAGAAGGTGGTTGTAGAGGGTTGTTTTTTTGTCAAACTGGAGGCCTGTGACCAGCGGGGTGCCTCAGGGATCGGTGCTGGGTCCACTGTTATTTGTCATTTATATTAATGATTTGGATGAGAATTTAGGAGGCATGGTTCGTAAGTTTGCAAATGACACCAACATTTATGGCATAGTGGACAGTGAAGAAGGTTATCTAGGATTGCAACGGGATCTTGATCAATTGGGCCAGTGGGCTGATGAATGGCAGATGGAGTTTAATTTAGATAAATGTGAGGTGATGCATTTTGGTGGATTGAACCAACGCAAGACTTACTCAGTTAATGGTAGGGTGTTGGTGAGAGTTACAGAACAAAGAGATCTCGGGGTACAGATTGATAACTCCTTGAAAGTGGAGTCACAGGTGGATAGAGTGGTGAAGAAGGCATTCCACATGCTTGGTTTCATTGGTCAGAACATTGAATACAGGAGTTGGGACGTCTTGTTGGAGTTATACAAGGCATTGGGTAAGACCACACTTGGAATGCTGTGTATTGTTTTGGTCACCCTATTATAGAAAGGATATTTTTAAACTAGAAAGTGCGCAGAAAAGAATTACTGGGATGCTACAGGGTCTTGATGGTTTGAGTTATAATGAGAGGCTGGATAGTCTGGGACTTTTTGTCCTTGAGTTGACTTAGGCGTGGTCTTATAGAGGTCTTTAAAATAATGAGGCATAAATATAGCAGCTTTATAGAACCTCAGTTAATCCGCACTTGGAATATAGTGTTCAATTCTGGTCGACACACTACCAGAAAAATGTGGAGGCTTTGGAGAGGATTCAGAAAAGATTTACCAGGATGTTGCCTGGTATGGAGGGCATTAGCTATGAGGAGAGGTTGGAGAAACTTGATTTGTTCTCATTGGAACGACAGAGGTTGAGGGGTGAACTGGTAGAAGTCTACAAGATTATGAGGGGCATGGTCAGAGTGGATATTCAGAAGCTTTTTCTCTGGGTCGAAGAGTCAATTACTCGGGGGCATAAGTTTCAGGTGCGAGAGGCAAGGTTTAAAGGAGATGTACGAGGCATGTTTTTTACACAGAGGGTGGTGTGCCTGGAACTCACTGCCGGGGAGGTAGTGGAAGCAGACACAATCGTGAGCTTTACGGAGCGTCTGGACAAATACATGAATAGGATGGGAATAGAGGGATATGGTCCCCGGAAGGGTAGGGGGTTTTAGTTCAGTCAGGCAGCATGGTCGGTGCAGGCTTGGAGGGGCCGAAGGGCCTGTTCCTGTACTGTAATTTTTGTTGTCCTTTGATAAGCTCGTCAACATCTTTTCCAAAAGGGAGAGGAGTCTAAAATTAGAGGGCACAGGTTTAAGGTGAGAGAGGAGAGGGTCCAGAGGGCAATTCTTTTCACACAGAGGGTGGTGAGGAATTGGAACAAGCTGCCAGAGGTCGTAGTAGCGGCGGGTACAATTTTATATTTAAGAAAGCATTTAGACAGTTAAATTTGGGAAGATTGGTATGGAGGGATATATGTCAAACAGGCAAATGGTACTAGCTTAATGGTAAAATCTGGGTGGCATGGACAAGTTTGGCCAAAGGGCTTGTTTCCAATGTGTAAATCTTTATGTCTCTACCCCGCTGGGCCCTGTAAGAACTCTCTGAGTTTGAATGAGATCACCTCTCATTCTTCCAAAGTGCATAAAATAAAAGTCCAGTCTATTGAATCTTTCCTCAGGGGACACTCCCTCCACCCCTGGAATTAATGCAGTGAAGCGTCATTGAAGTCTCTCAACAAGAATGTATTTCCTTAGGTAAGAGGATAAAACTGTACACAACACTGTGTGTGTGGTTAAAGCCCCAGTTTGTGTCTTAGTTTGACTGTATTTGGACACAAACTCACACACCACACATGTGGATAAATGTGATGTTATCCACTTTGAACGGAGAAACAGAATGGCAGAGTATAGGTTAAATGGTGATAGATTGGGAATGATGGTGTACAAAGGGACCTGGATGTCCTTATACACCAGTCACTGGAAGTGAGCTTGCAGGAAAGCAAGCAGTTAGGAAGACCAATGGGATGTTGTCCTTCTTTGCAAGAGGATGTGAGTCCAGGAGCAAGGATGTCTTACTGCAGCTGGACAGGACCACACCTGGAGTATTGTGGACAGTTTTGCTCTCCTTATCTGAGAAAGCATTGAAGAAAATTGCTCACTGTGAACAAACCTAAAAAAGCTGACTGATGTTTCATTCCAGATTCTCAGAGGGAGAGAGAGAGAGATTCAGAGAAAACACAGACTGAGTGAGTGAGAAAAAGGGAGTGACAGAGATCAAGAGGGGGACCGAGAGATAGTGAGTGAGAGAAATATATCAGTCAGAGTGCATCGGAAAAGGAGGATTGGGATTTGTCAGCCTTGCTTTATGGAAAGCTTTAGTGTTTGGTCAGAATGTTAACACGGTGAAGTTTGGAGCCTCTGGGGTGACAGTTGTCTGAATACAGATTCTATCTCATTGTAACATTAATGTACCACGTGTACTGAGCTCACCAACATTTGCAAACCATCGTTTGAAGAAAGCTTGCTGTTTATATTGTATGAATCCAGCCCTTTGGAAATGTAGTCAGTCTTATTCAGGAAAAGGACAAGCTAATTTCAGAGGGAGAGATACAGATACAGAGGCAGGCTGGGACTGAAACAGGATGGGATTGTGCTGTACAGGTTTCAGAGCTGACACTGAGACACACACAAGATGTACAGTCGCAGATTGTACCTGACACTTACAAAAAAACGTCGCAAATAGGAACAGGAGGAGACCATTCGGCCCATCGAGACTGCACCGACAATAATCCCACCCTATCCCCGTAACACCACACATTTACCCTGCTGATCCCCCCCGAAACTAGGGTCAATTTGTCACGGCCAATCAACCAACCTGGGCATCTTTTGACTGTGGGAGGAAACCGGAGCACCCGGAGGAAACCATGATCAGCCATGGTCACAATGGATGGCGGAGCAGGATGGAAGGGCTGAATGGCCTCCACCTGTTCCTATTTTCTATGTTTCTTTGTAAGTTCCACGTGGCCAAGTGTTTCTTCATTTCACTCCTAAAAGTCTAAAATACCAAACATTGTCTAAAATCAAATGTCCCCAAGTCCTGGACTCCCCAACCAGCAGAAAATGTTCCTCTTTATCAGCATCTGTGGGTCATTCTGACTCGAAACATTGGCTCTATTCCCTCTCCACAGATGCTGTTTAATGCGTTTCACTGCATTAAAACCTGCTGAGATTTTCTGTTTTTGTTTCAGCGCCTGTTCGGCGACACTGAGGGAGAATTTAGCATGGCCAATGCACCCTAACCATCGTGTCTTTCGAACTGTGGGGGGAAAGTGGAGCAGGCGGAGGAAACCCACGCAGACACGGGGAGAATGTACAGACTCCGCACAGACAGTGACCCGAGCGTGGATTCGACCCCGGGTCCCTGGCGCTCTGAGGCAGCAGTGCTAACCTCTGTGCCACCCATGATTCCTGCATCTGCAGTATTTTGCTTTTAGCTTTCTTCTTTATTAACCCTCTCCATTTCACTTATTATTTTGAAGGGTTTCATTAAATCACTCCTTAACCTCAATCCCAGTGTTTCAGAGTAAATCTTCATCGACACAAAAACCATACAATCACCACAGTGCAGAAGGAGGCCATTCAGCCTATCGGGTCTGTACTGACTCTCCGAAAGAGCATCTATCCGCATAACGCCATGCATTTACCAGAGCTAATTCCCCGAACCTACACATCCCTGGACACTAAGGGGCAATTTAGCATGGCCAATTAACCTAAACCGCACACCTTTGGAGTGTGGGAGGAAACCGGGGCACCCGGAGGAAACCCACGCAGACACGGGGAGAATGTGTAAACTCCACACAGACAGTCACCCGAGGCTGGAATTGAACCCGGGTCCCTGACGCTGTGAGGCAGCAGTGCCAACCACTGTGCCATTGTACCACCCTGCTCAGAAAACACTTCCAACCCAAACACAACACACAGAGTAAAATCCCCTCTGCTCTGTCCAAGGAATTTTTAATTGCAGATTTTTAGATTGACTTTTTAGGAAAAACAGAACTCAAATTGCTCAGCATCCCAGAGTGGACTCTTGTTTATTCCAACCATGATCTCATCCCCGCAGATTCAAACATGAAGTTTAAGCTGTGGATACAGTTGTGTCTGTCTGTCTCAGAGTTTGTGTATTCAGTCTTTCACTGCCTTTTAAACTTCTCTGAAGAATTTGAATGCTGGATGTTGCTTAATCATTCCTTTCTCTCAGCACATGGAACTGGTGAAACTTCAAGGGTCACAATCTAATGTCAGTAACAAAGAACTGTATCTTTATTCATCCATCATTTCCAATCTCTGAATAGATCACACACATTTCCAGAATGCAGGAAGCTCTCAATGGAAACTGCTTCCAATTATTCCCCAATACAATTGTTCACACGTTACTGTGAACTCCATTCCACTGACATTCCCAAAGCAGCCACAGAAAAGTGACTGGTTATTTTAAACATTGAAACTGAACTATATTAACTTACGATTCACTCACATTGTACAGAAATGTTGACCCTGTGGGATGACAGTTTGGGAGTAACATTGCAACATTAAGGTCCCCTGCGTATTGTGTTTGACAACATTTGCAGCATTTCCAAAATATCAGCGACATTGCTGTGTGTATTGTGTGAATCAAGCTGTGAAATATCCACACATATTGAACTCCCACTGCTGCTGCCTTTTCATCATTTATAAACACACAAACTAGAAGCAGGAGGAGGCCATTCGGCCCTTCCAGCCTGCTCCAACATTCATTATGATCATGGCTGATCATCAAATTCAACATCCTGATCCCACTTTAGCCCCAAGAGCTCCATCCAATTGCTGGATAAAATTAGATCCCTGTTTGTTCCCACATTGAAGCGATCGAAGAGTGGATACCTCAAGTATTTCGATGCAGAGAAAACCTTCCTCGACACTGTCCCCACCAAACACACTCAGGACAGATACAGCACGGGGTTAGATACAGAGTAAAGCTCCCTCGACACTGTCCCCACCAAACACACTCAGGACAGATACAGCACGGGGTTAGATACAGAGTAAAGCTCGCTGTACACTGTCCCCATCAAACACACCCAGGACAGATACAGCACGGGGTTACATACAGAGTAAAGCTCCCTCTACACTGTCCCCATCAAACACTCCCAGGACAGACACAGCAAAGAGTTCGATACAGAGTAAAGCTCCCTCCATACTGTCCCCATCAAACACTCCCAGGGCAGATACAGCATGGGTGTAGATACAGAGTAAAGCTCCCTCTACACTATCCCCATCAAACACTCCCAGGACAGATACAGCACGGGGTTCGATACAGAGTAAAGCTCCCTCTACACTGTCCCCATCAAACACTAACAGGACAGGTACAGCACGGGGTTAGATGCAGAGTAAAGCTCCCACTACACTGTCCCCATCAAACACTCCCAAGACAGGTACAGCACGGGGTTCGATACAGAGTAAAGCTCCCTCTACACTGTCCCCATCAAACACTCCCAGGACAGGTACAGCACGGGTTAGATACAGAGTAAACCTCCCACTACACTGTCCCCATCAAACACTCCCAAGACAGGTACAGCAAGCACAACACGGGGTTAGGTACAGAATAAAGGTTCCTCTACACGGTCCCCATCAAACACTCCCAGAACAGGTACAGCATGGGGTTAGATACAGAGTAAAGCTCACTGTACAGTCCCCATCAAACAGTCCCAGAACAGATACAGCACGGGGTTAGATATAGAGTAAAGCTCCCTCTACACTATCCCCATCAAACACTCCCAGGACATGTACAGCACGGGTTGAGATACAGAGTAAACCTCCCTCTACACTGTCCCCATCCAACACACCCAGGACAGGTACAGCACGGGGTTAGATACAGAGTAAAGCTCCCTCCACAATATCCCCATCAGACAAACCAAGGACAGGTACAGCACGGGATTAGATAGAGAGGAAAGCTCCCTCAACACTCTCCCCATGAAACACTCCCAGGACAGGTACAGCATGGGGTTAGATACAGAGTAGATCTCCCTCTCCACTGTCCCCATCAAACACTCCCAGGACATGTACAGCACGGGTTAAGATACAGAGTGAAGCTCCCTCGACAATGTCCCCATCAAACACACCCAGGACAGGTACAGCACGTGTTTAGATACAGAGTGAAGCTCCCTCTACACTGTCCCCCATCAAACACTCCCAGGACAGGTACAGCACGGGGTAAGATACAGAGCAAAGCTCCCTCTACACTGTCCCCATCAAACACACCCAGGACAGGTACAGCACAGGTTTAGATACAGAGTGAAGCTCCCTATACACTGTCCCCATCAAATAATCCAATGACAGATACAGCATGGTGCTAGATTAAAGGAAAAGCTGCCTCCACATTGTGCACATCAAACACACCCAGGACAGGTACAGCACGGGAGAGAAAGTGTGTGTGAGAGAGAGTGTGTGTGTGAGAGAGAGAGAGTGTGTGTGAGAGAGTGTGTGCGAGAGAGAGAGCGTGTGCGAGAGAGAGAGCGTGTGTGTGAGAGAGAGCGTGTACAAGAGAGAGCGAGCGCGTGAGAGAGTGCGTGTGTGTGTATGAGACAGTGTGTGTGCGAGAGAGAGTGTGTGTGCGAGAGAGAGTGTGTGTGCGAGAGAGAGTCTGTGTGCGAGAGAGAGTCTGTGTGTGAGACAGAGTGTGTGTGTGAGAGAGAGTGTGTGTGTGAGAGGGAGTGTGTGTGTGAGAGGGAGTGTGTGTGTGAGAGGGAGTGTGTGTGTGAGAGGGAGTGTGTGTGTGAGAGGGAGTGTGTGTGTGAGAGGGAGTGTGTGTGTGAGAGGGAGTGTGTGTGAGAGGGAGTGTGTGTGTGAGAGGGAGTGTGTGTGTGAGAGGGAGTGTGTGTGTGAGAGGGAGTGTGTGTGTGAGAGAGAGTGTGTGTGTTTGAGAGAGAGTGTATGTGTGAGAGAGAATGTGTGAGAGAGAAAGTGTGTGTGACAGAGCGAAAGAGCATGTGTGTGAGAGAGAGAGTGCGTAAGAGATAGTGTATGTGTGTGTGAGAGACAGAGAGAGCATGTGTGTGTGTGTGTGTGCCTGAGAGTGTGTAAGGAGAGCGTGTGTGTGACCTGATCTTCCTCTACAGGCTATCAGTAACTGAAACACGGGATTAGATGCAAAGTAAAGCTCCCTCGACACTGATCCCATCAAACACTCCCAGGAAAGGTACAGGTACAGCACAGAGTTCGATACAGAGTAAAGCTCTCTCTACACTGTTCCCATCAAACGCTCCCAGGACAGATACAGCACGGGGTTAGATACAGAGTAAAGCTCCCTCTACACTGTTCCCATCAAACACTCCCAGGACAGATACAGGAAGTGGTTAGATACAGAGTAAATCTCCCACTTCACTGTTCCATCAAACACTCCCAGGACAGAAACAGCACGGGGTTAGATACAGAGAAAAGGTCCCTCTACACTGTCCCCATCAAACACTCCCAGGACAGATACAGCACGGGGTTAGATACAGAGTAAAGCTCCCTCTACACTGTCCCATCAAACACTCCCAGGACAGGTACAGCACGGGGTTAGATACAGAGTAAAGCTCCCTCTACACTGTCCCATCAAACACTCCCAGGACAGATACAGCACGGGGTTAGATACAGAGTAAAGCTCCCTCTACACTGTCCCATCAAACACTCCCAGG
>NW_027591497.1:25000-27500 GCF_964213995.1 Mustelus asterias | reverse complement strand
GTACAGAATGTTTTGTCTGTATAGCGCACAAGAAACAATACTTTTCACTGCATCCCAATACAAATCAATCAAATCAAATCAAATTAACACGGTGAAGTTTGGACCCTGTGGGGTGACAGTTGTCTGAATACAGATTCTATCTTATTGTAACATTCAGGTACCACGTGTACTGAGCTCACCAGCGTTCTGTCTGTATTGTGTGAATCCAGTCTTGAAATATCCACTCATGTTGCTAATTCTGCCAAGACAGAAACAGAAAGAGTGTTTGAGTTCTCCGTGATTCGACCCCTTAACGATAAACAACATGGTGGATGAGAGGGATAGAGAGGGAGAGGGAGAGAGAGAGAGGAAGAGAGAGAGATGGAGCGATGCAGAGTAACAGAGAGATAGGGAGAGGGAGCAATGCAGAGAGAGAGAGTGTGTGTGTGTGAGAGAGAGAGTTTTCGAGAGAGAGTTTTCGAGAGAGAGAGTGTGTGTGTGAGAGAGTGTGTGTGTGAGAGAGAGAGAGTTTTCGAGAGAGTGTGTGCGAGAGAGAGAGTGTGTGTGAGAGAGACCGTTTGTGTGAGAGAGAGTGTGTGTGAGAGAGAGAGTGTGTGTGAGAGAGAGAGTGTGTGTGAGAGAGAGAGTGTGTGTGAGAGAGAGAGTGTGCGAGAGTGTGTGTGAGAGAGTGTGTGTGTGAGAGAGAGAGTGTGTGTGAGAGAGAGAGTGTGTGTGTGAGAGAGAGTGTGTGTGTGAGAGAGAGAGAGAGTGTGTGTGTGAGAGAGTGTGTGTGTGTGTGTGTGAGAGAGAGTGTGTGTGTGAGAGACATAGAGTGTGTGCGAGAGCGAGAGCGTGTGTGTGTCCCCATCAAACAAACCAAGGACAGATACAGCACGGAGTTAGATACAGAGTAAAGCTCCCTCTGCACTGTCCCCAACAAACTCGCGCAGGACAGGTACAGCACGGGGTTAGATACAGAGTAAAGCTCTCGCGATACTGTCCCCAACAAACACTCCCAGGACAGGTACAGCACGGGGTTAGATACAGAGTAAAGCTCCCTCTACACTGTCCCCATCAAACACCCCCCAGGACAGGTACAGCACGGGGTTAGATACAGATTAAAGCTCATTGTACACTGTCCCCATCAAACAAACCAAGGACAGGTACAGCACGGGTTTAGATACAGAGTAAAGCTCCCTCGATACTGTCCCCATCAAACACTCCCAAGACATTGACAGCATGGATTAGATACAGAGTAAAGCTCCCTCTGCACTATCCCCATCAAACACTCCCAGGACAGATACAGCAAGTGGTTAGATGTATACTAAAGCTCCCTCGACACTGTCCCCATCAAACACTCCCAGGACAGGTACAGCAGGGGACTAGATACAGAGTAAAGCTCCCTCTACACTGTCCCCATCAAACTTGCCCAGCACAGGTACAGCACGGGGTTAGACACAGAGTAAAGCTCACTCGACACTGTCCCCATCAAACACTCCCACGACAGATACAGCAAGTGGTTAGATATAGAGTAAAGCTCCCACTTCACTGTCCTCATCAAACACTCCCAGGACATATACAGCACAGGGTTAGATACAGATAAAGCTCCCTCTACACTGTCCCCATCATATAATCCAATGACAGACACAGCATGGTGCTGGATTAAAGGAAAGGCTGCCTCCACATTGTGCACATCAAACAGACCCAGGACAGGTACAGCACGGGGTTAGATACAGCTCAAATCTTCCTCTAAATTTTGCCCATCATTGTGTGTGTGTGTGTGTGTGTGAGAGAATGTGTGTGTGAGAGAGAGAGAGTGTGTGTGCGTGAGAGAGTGTGTGTGCGTGAGAGAGAGTGTGTGCGTGAGAGAGAGTGTGTTGCATGAGGGAGAGTGTGTGTGTGAGAACGTGTGTGTGAGAGAGAGTGTGTGAGAGAGAGTGTGTGCGAGAGAGTGTGCGAGAGAGAGCGTGCGAGAGAGAGAGTGTGCGAGAGAGAGAGTGTGTGCGAGAGAGAGTGTGTGCGAGAGAGAGTGTGTGCGAGAGAGAGTGTGTGCGAGAGAGAGTGTGTGCGAGAGAGTGTGTGCGAGAGAGAGTGTGTGCGAGAGAGAGTGTGTGCGAGAGAGAGTGTGTGCGAGAGAGAGTGTGTGCGAGAGAGAGTGTGTGCGAGAGAGAGTGTGTGCGAGAGAGAGTGTGTGCGAGAGAGTGTGTGCGAGAGAGACTGTGTGAGAGACTGAGTGTGTGCATGAGAGAGACTGTGTGCGTGAGAGAGAGTATATGTTTGAGAGAGAGTGTATATGTGAGAGAGAGAGAGTGTGTGTGAGAGAGAGAGTGTGCGAGAGTGTGTCTGAGAGAGAGTGTGTGTGTGAGAGAGTGTGTGTGTGTGTGAGAGAGTGTGTGTGTGAGAGAGTATATGTTTGAGAGAGAGTGTATGTGTGAGAGAGTGTGTGTGTGTGAGAGAGTGTGTGTGTGAGAGAGTGAGTGGATGTGTGTGAGAGAGTGAGTGTATGTGTGTGAGAGTGTGT
>NW_027591497.1:17500-20000 GCF_964213995.1 Mustelus asterias | reverse complement strand
GGGACTGTTCCTGTGCTGTAATTCTCTTTGTTCTTTGAGAAGCTCGTCAACATCTTTTCCAAAAGGGAGGGCAGTCTAAAACTAGAAGACACAGGTTTAAGGTGAGAGGGGAGAGGGTCCAGAGGGCAATTCTTTTCACACATAGGGTGGTGAGGGATTGGAACAAGCTGCCAGAGGTCGGAGTAGAAGCGGACACAATTTTATATTTTAAAAAGCATTTAGACAGTTATTCTGGTAAGATTGGTATGGAGGGATTTGGGCCAAACGCAAGGCATTTGATACGAGCTTTATGGTTAAAAACTGGGTGGCAGGGAAAAGTTGGGCCAAAGGGCCCATTTGTATCTGAGCTCTGTTTTCTGCCCGGAAACCATTTCTCAATCCATCCCAGTATTTTCCAAATTTGTGGATTGGACACAGTAAATTGCCGTTTCCTGTCCAAAGCTGTGTTGGTTCGGTGGATTCAGGTAAATGTGTGGGGTTACGGGGATAGGGCTGGGTCAAGGGCCTTGGTAAGATACTGTGTCAGAGAGTCAGTACAGACTCGATGGGCTGAATGGTCTCCTTCTGCACTGCAGGGATTCTGTGACTCTACTATTATGATCCCTTTGTCATTTGAAGCTTCCAGCTAAAATGCTGACAATGCTGCCTATTTCTGTGCACTTTGGCAAACGTTCTGTCTCATCACCGGGCGACACGGTGGCACAGTGGTTAGCACTGCTGACTCACAGCGCCAGGGATCTGGGTTCGATTCCCCGCCTCGAGTAACTGTCTGTGTGGAGTTTGCACGTTTGCTAAATTGCCCCTTAGTGTCAGGGGGATTCGGGCCTGGGTGGGATTATTGTCGGGGCAGGCTTGTTGGGCTGAATGGCCTCATTCTGCAGTGTAGGAATTCTATGACTCTTGGATCTTAAATGGCTGATAAATAGTGAAACTGAGACACAAACTGGGGCTTGGCAGCAGCAGACAGAATGGGAATCATTGCATCCTGCAGGGATTTTTATTACAGAATCAATTTCAGAAAATTTACAACTCAAAATTCACAACAGCAAAGTGTGGGATTGCAAATGGAATGATTAGCGTAGCCCTAAAGCTTAAAAGCTACAGATTGACATTCAGAAACAAGAGATGGCCTCACATCTTCAATTCTGTGATTGTCTGGCATCTCCTGCTCTGAATATTACAAAATCTCTGCCCCCTTCATGCGTCTGGAGACTTTGAAAGTTACGCAGACATTGGTAAAACGTTCCTTTATCTCAAGGCATCTCCTGTGAAATACTCAACTTCTGCAAAGAGACACAATCTAATTGACACTTTCTGAATCTCCTTTCAAACAACCTCCCAACCCCACTGTGCAGGATGCAGGAATGTCACCTTTTGTCACATTCCCCAACACAATTGTTGACACGTTTTCGGGACAGGAAAAGTAGATTCAACTGATAGACTCTGAGCCCCAGGTTGAATCTTTAAGATGTAAAAATGAACTGAAAGCCCAGGTCTCTCTGTTCCTGCATCCATTTTAACATTGACCCATTGATATTAAATTGCTTCTCCTGATGTAAAATACCAGCTATCAACTTCAGGTTTGAACATTAATAAGCGACTGAGCATCAACTGTGAATTATAGAAGGTAGTTCCAAACTAATATCACACCTGGTGTGGCAAAGTGTTCCTGAATTTCACTCCAAAAAGTCTAAAACCCTAAACATTGTCTAAAATCCAATGTCCCCCAAGTCCTGTCCCCATCAAACAATCCCAGGACAGGTACAGCACAGGGTTAGGTACAGAGTAAAGCTCCCTCGACACTGTCCCCCATCAAACACTCCCAGGACAGGTACAGCACAGGGTTCGAGATAGAGTAAAGCTCCCTCTACACTGTCCCCAACAAACACTCGCAGGACAGGGACAGCACAGGGTAAGATACAGAGCAAAGCTCCCTCGACACTGTCTCCATCAAACACTCACAGGACAGGGACAGCACGGGGTTCGATACAGAGTCAAGCTCCCTCGACACTGTCTCCATCAAACACTCCCAGGACAGGTACAGCACGGGTTTAGATACAGAGTGAAGCTCCCACAACACTGTCCCCATCAAACACTCCCAGGACAGGTACAGCACGGGGTTAGATACAGAGTAAACCTCCCTCTATACTGTCCCCCATCAAACACACCCAGGACAGGTACAGCAAGGGTTTAGATACAGAGTGAAGCTCCCTATAGACTGTCACTATCAAATGATCCAATGACAGATACAGCATGGTGCTAGATTAAAGGAAAAGCTGCCTCCACATTGTGCACATCAAACTCACCCAGGACAGGTACAGCACGGGGTTAGATACAGAGTAAAGCTCACTGTACACTGTCCCCATCAAACAGTCCCAGAACAGATACAGCCTGGGGTTAAATATAGAGTAAAACTCCCTCTACACTGTCCCCATCAAACAAACCAAGGACAGATACAGCACAGGGTTAGATACAGAGTAAAGCTCCCTCTGCACTGTCC
>NW_027591497.1:0-10000 GCF_964213995.1 Mustelus asterias | reverse complement strand
CGCAGACACGGGGAGAACGTGCAGACTCCGCACAGACAGTGACCCAAGCCGGGAATCGAACCCGGGTCCCTGGCGCTGTGAGGCAGCAGTGCGAACCACCGGTGATAAGGGGGAGAGTTAACAGAAAGCAGCTGGTGAGAATATACTGGCCGGTTTTAATTTAATCCAAATTAATGAATTAGAAACTTTTAACCTAAGGAATTGACATCCGAGGATTTCAGTTTAAAATCCCATTGAAGCTCCCTGTCTCATAATGGGATGTTTTTGCCTGTATTTCGTAATTAGTGACTTCATATCTCACAGCGAGATAAATAAAACTTTTTTCCAATTGATAGGGACAGCTCAATGGACAAAACTGGTGTGAGAAAGGGGCAAATCCTTTGAAAATGGAGGCAGAGAGGAGGCTTTGTTCAACTCCCATTCTTTCCCTGTCTTCAGCAGGCTGGGCAGGAAGTGTGAGCAGAGAGGGGGGGATAGACAGACACACACTGACACAATCCCCCCAATACACTCACTCACACATCCCCATTCCCCCTCCACTCGCTGGGTTGTGGGGAGCGGCTGCAAGGATTTTCCGGGCTGCTGTGGGGGGGTCAGGGGGTTTTTGAAATGGACGAACACGACCTACAGGGGAAAAGAAATAAAGTTTGAAACTAAACTAAAGAAACTAAAGACAGGAACTTGCAGAATCCATTGCCGGCCTGCATTAACATATCAAGAGTCAGTCTGACATTGCCACAAACTCCTCTGGGGTGAGAGGGGGAGGGGGGGGGGGTGAATTAGCATCTCAATAGAGAGACAGACATTGTAAACATGTCAGAGACTCAGGGTGGGGTTTGCATCCAGCACACTCAGGATAAATGTGAATCTGAGAGCCTTCAGTCCCCACACCAATAATCCCCCTGCACTGAAAACATTCCCACTCTGATTCAGTGTGTGTGTGTGTCAGTGTGTGTGTCAATCTGCTTTTTGACCTGTGCTTTGCTTGTGTGGACATGATGCTGAATGGACTTGAATGGAAATGCTGGACTCCTCGCTGTGATATGTTGTGTGTCTTATTGTTAAAATGGCCGTGTCTCTTTTTCTCTCTCTTTTTAACCAATTTTTATCTCTTTTTCTCCTGAGGAATTTTGAAAACTGGGGATGTGTCGAGGATCCAAAGGACGGGAATGTTTGTGACCAGGATGAAGGAGAGGAGCTTCTTCCAGAGGGAGGGCTGACTGAGGCCTGTTGCTCAGGCTTCACCCTGAGTGAGTTGTGTCTGTTTATTAACCTGATCCAGATTTAATGTTTCATATCAGAGGGAGCGAGATCTGAATGAGAGTGGAATAGAGAGAGAGAGAGAAACACACAGGGAGGGAACTGTCTCATAGAATCATAGAAACCCTACAGTACAGAAAGAGGCCATTCGGCCCATCGAGTCTGCACCGACCACAATCTCACCCAGGCCCTACCCCCATATCCCTACATATTTACCCACTAGTCCCTCTAACCTAGGCATCTCAGGACACTAAGGGCAATGTTTAGCATGGCCAATCAACCTAACCCGCACATCTTTGGACTGTGGGAGGAAACCGGAGCACCCGGAGGAAACCCATGCAGACACGAGGAGAATGTGCAAACTCCACACAGACAGTGACCCAAGCCGGGAATCGAACCCAGGTCCCTGGAGCTGTGAAGCAGCAGTGCTAACCACTGTGCTACCGTGCCACCCTAACTCTTTAGTCTCTGCTTTACAACTGACTTGTTGTGTTTGGGTGTTACTGAGAGATTGTGTAACTGAGAGGAGATCCTGGGTTTTTGCTGTGCTATTTAATTTAAATATTTTCTTGTATTTTAATTATTTTCTCTCTCTTTCCCCAAGAATTAATATTTAGATTTTACTGAGAGATTGTGTAACTGAGAAGGGGGAATCCTGGCCTCTTGTGCTATTTAATTTAAAGAATTCTTGTATTTTAATTAATTATTTTCTCTGTTCCCCAGGGATTTGAATTTTGAAGACTGCAACATGACTCGGAATCCTTGGACAAGGGGCTTTTCTCCAGAGGAGGATGGATGGACTGAGGCCTGTTCTATAGGCCGCATGTGAGTTGTTGTCTCTTTATTACCCTGATCCAGGTTTAATTTTAATCTCGCTTCCTCGGACGAACCAGTTCTGGTTCGATTGTGGGGTGGGCTGGAGTTTAAAACCCTGGGGTTAAAATATCCCGGCTTTGCAATTAGTCACAAACAGGTTAACCCTTTGCTGGGTGGCAAAGAGTAAATTAAATATCTGTAATATGAAACTGTCTAAAAGTTAGTTTTAAATCCAAGATAACAGGGATGGGAGACAGAGCGCTGTTCCTAATTGTTGAATAAAATTCATAGAGGCCTTTATAATTCAGTTTTCAGATGTTCAGACTTTCATTGTGTCCTCTCTGCAGCTTTTCCCCCATTCTGTCTATTTCTCTCTCTCTTTCTCTCCCTGTCCTTCCTCTATCTGTCTCTCTTTTTTATTCCCTCCCTCTCCCTCCCTCTTTTTCGCAGGAAGTCATATTTTGTTGGACAATCTCTCAGTAAAATCTGAGAAAGGGGAATCCTGGGCTCTTGTGCGATTTAATTTAAACATTTTCTGGTATTTTAATATATTTCTCTCTCTTTTACCCAAGAATTAATGTTTAGATTTTACTGAGAGATTGTGTAACTGAGAAAGGGGAATCCTGGGCTCTTGTGGATTAAATTTAAACATTTTCTTGTATTTAAATTAATTATATTCTATCTCTTCCCAAGGAATTCATATTTAGTTAGACAATCTCTCAGTGAAATCTTAGAAGGGGGAATCCTGGGCTCTTGTGCTATTTAATTTAAACATTTTCTTGTACTTTAATTAATTATTTTCTCTTCTCCCCAGGAATTTGAATTTTGAAGACTGCAACATGACTCGGAATCCTTGGACAAGGGGCTTTTCTCCAGAGGAGGATGGATGGACTGAGGCCTGTTCTATAGGCCGCATGTGAGTTGTCGTCTCTTTATTACCCTGATCCAGGTTTAATTTTAATCTCGCTTCCTCGGATGAACCAGTTCTGGTTCGATTGTGGGGTGTGGGGGGGCTGGAGTTTGAAACCCTGGGGTTAAAATATCCCGGCTTTGCAATTAGTTACAAACACATTAACCCTTAGGTGGGTGGCAAAGAGTAAATTAAATGTCTGTGATATGAAACTGTCTCAATTTGTTTTAAATCCAAGATAACAGGGATGGGTGACAGACCGCTGCTCCTAATTGTTGAATAAAATTCACAGAGGCCTTTACAATTCAGTTTTCAGAAGTTCAGAATTTCATTTCGTCCTCTCTGCAGCTTTTCCCCCATTCTGTCTATTTCCTCTCTGCTTTCTCTCTCTCCATTCCTTTCCTTCCTCTATCTGTCTCTCTTTTTTATTCCCTCTCTCTCCCTCTTTTTCCCAGGAAATAATATTTTGTTGGACAATCTCTCAGTAAAATCTGAGAAAGGGGAATCCTGGGCTCTTGTGCGATTTAATTTAAACATTTTCTGGTATTTTAATATATTTCTCTCTCTTTTACCCAAGAATTAATATTTAGATTTTACTGAGAGATTGTGTAACTGAGAAAGGGGAATCCTGGGCTCTTGTGGATTCAATTTAAACATTTTCTTGTATTTAAATTAATTATATTCTATCTCTTCCCAAGGAATTCATATTTAGTTAGACAATCTCTCAGTGAAATCTTAGAAGGGGGAATCCTGGGCTCTTGTGCTATTTAATTTAAACATTTTCTTGTACTTTAATTAATTATTTTCTCTTCTCCCCAGGAATTTGAATTTTGAAGACTGCAACATGACTCGGGATCCTTGGACAAGGGGCTTTTCTCCAGAGGAGGATGGATGGACTGAGGCCTGTTCTATAGGCTGCAAGTGAGTTGTCGTCTCTTTATTACCCTGATCCAGGTTTAAATTTAATCTCGCTTCCTCGGATGAACCAGTTCTGGTTCGATTGTGGGATGTGTGGGGGGCTGGAGTTTAAAATGCTGGGGTTAAAATATCCCGGCTTTGCAATTAGTCACAAACACGTTAACCCTTTGGTGGGTGGCAGAGTAAATTATGTATGAAACTGTCTATAAGTTTGTTTTAAATCTAAAATAACAGGGGTCGGAGACAGAGCAATGAACCTAATTGTTGAATAAAATTCACATAGGCCTTTACAATTCAGTTTACAGATGTTCAGATTTTCATTTCATCCTCTCCACAGCTTTTCCCCCATTCTGTCTATTTCTCTCTGCTTTTCTCTCCATTTCCTTCCGCTATCTGCCTCTCTTTATTCTCTCTCTCTCCCTCTTTTTCCCAGGAATTAATATTTAGTTGGACAATCTCTCAGTAAAACCTGGAAAGGGGCAATCCTGGGATTTTGTGCTGTGTGATTTTCATTCTGGGTGTCCCGGGGGGTTTGATTTCACTGTCTCAGCCCCTCTCTGCCTCACTCTCTCTCTCTGTATAAACTTTTCCCAAATTACAAAACACTCAACACAGCTGACTGCACCTTGTGGGATCTTGCTGGGGATTTTGTTTTAAAAAGGGTGTTTTCTCAGAGGCAGTTTAAACCTTTCAGGGGACTGTGGGGAAGTCTCCAGACTTGGGACAACACACACACAGGGTTGGGGGCTGGGGGTGGCGGGCGGGGGGGAGGTGGGCAGTCAGGTATACTGGTATTCTGGGAGACTGATATTCCCAACAAGGGCCAGAGGTCTCAGTGCTGAAACATATTAAACTGTTCAAACAGAGGCAGGCAGAAAGCCATGAGGCTTTAGAGCTCCCTGGAGATGCAAAGGTAACTCCCATTGCCAAAAAGTAGCCACATGTGAAGTGGAAACACCTTCCCTCAGCTTGTTACACACTGACCTTTCCACAAACCCAACATGTTTACAAACACTCGCTGCAGTTTCTGCAAACTTTGTATCAAACTGCCTCCCATTCTGCTCAATACTGACCCCCTCTCAACCTGGCACTGAACTAGTGTCTGAATTGAGACAGAGACACACAGACAGAGTTTTTAAAGTTGAAAGTTTTAAAGTTTATATATTAGTGTCACAAGTAAGGCTTACATTAACACTGCAATGAAGTTACTGAGAGAGACAGAGAGAGGCAGAGACACACAGAGACAGAGACATAGATAAAGAGACAGAAAGAGACAGAGAGATAAAGAGACAGAGAGGATGTTTAAAGTTTGTTTATTCCTGTCACAAGTAAGGCTCACATTAACGCTGCAGTTACTGAGAGAGACAGAAAGAGAGAGTTTTTAAAGTTGAAAGATTTAAAGTTTATTTATTAGTGTCACAAGGCTTACATTAACACTGCAATGAAGTTAGTGAGAAAGACAGAGATAGAGGGAGCATCCAGAGTGGGTTCAGTAACACATTTATTGATCAGATATCTCTCTCTGTGACCCTTTAGCGATGAGATATTCAGCCAGGATGGTTTCACTGACCCTCTTCAGCAGGCAGATATTCCCAAATCCAGCCTAGGTCTCAGACACACACACACACCACTCACACATTCCCTCTGCTCTGTCCAAGGGAATATTGTAATCCAGGAATTTCTATTTTATATTTACAGGGTGAGGGGGGGGAGAAACTCAACTCAAAAATCCTGCAGTCTCTCCAAGCTGCTTTTAAATTTCAATTCAAACCCTGGGCCACATGGGAAGCTGCAGAGATTGGGAAACTTACCAAACCCAGTTTGTGTGTGAGAGTGTCTGCAGCTTTTGTGTCTTTGAACTTGCGAGGGTGCCAGGGAGAGAATGTCACTGTCTTCACCTCTCTCTCTGCCTCTCTGTATAAAAAAATCACCAAATTAAACCACACTCAATAATGCGACCATACACAATTAATTATCAAATATCTGTCTCTCTCGCTTTATCTCTGTCTCTCCCCGTCTCTCTCTCTCTCCCTGTTCTCTCTCTCCCTTTCTCTTCTCGAGCAGAAACAGGTGGAGACAGAGAGGCAGGGAGAGAGAGGAAGAGGGAGGGATGGAAACAGCTGGAGTTGTGGGTTAGATGCAGGGGGAGAGACACAGGCTGTTAGAGGGAGGGGGGGTTTCAGTGAGGGACAGGGTCTCCAGTTTAATTCTGAGGGTCCTGAGAGAGGGATTTCACTGTCTCAGCCCCTCTCTGGCTCCCTCACTCTGTATAAACAATTCCCAAATTTAAAAAACGCTCAACACAGCTGACTGCACTTTGTGGGATCTTGCTGTGCACCACAGTGATTTTAGTTTTAAAAAGGGTTACTTTTAAGAGGGAGTTCCGGCCTTTCTGGAGATTTGGGATGATGCAGACACACACACACACAGGGTAGTGAGTGGGGAAGGGGGCTCACAGCAGGCGAGAGAGTGGGGGGTGGGGGGAGGACTGTGTCCCATCTGATTCAGGTTCACATTGCTGCTGCTGCTGTGGGATCTTGCTGTGCACACACTGGGCCTGTGGCCTTTGGCTGCACTGCAACAGCGACCGCACTTTTTATTTTCAAACAAAATCTGGCCCAGGGACCGCAAAGTGGGTTCAAGGAAAAAGCTTGAAAAGGGGTCGGGTAAATTCAAGCACTTTAATCGCCGAGGCATCGTAGGCTCTGGAGCAAGTGCTGGGGAATGGGAGGAGGATAGATTGGGATTTGATGGCCAGCATGGAGCTGGTGGGCCGAAGGGCCTGTTTCTGTGCTGTGTGACTCCAGATTCTTTTCTCTCTCTCTTTTCCCAGGAATTTCTATTTGGATGGGGGGTGGGTATAGAATTTCCCTGTCTCTGTCTCTCCAGCGTTCTTACCAATCCCAGCACCCCTCCCCTCTCTCTCTCTCCCCAGACATTCCTGTCCATATTTCATCTTTCAATAAAATGTTTAAGAAAACACCAATGTGAATTGTTGTCAATTTAATTTGGGAAGAGAGAGAGAGAGAGAGAGGAGTGGATCCCATTTCCCACACACTCTCCTGCAGTCCTCACCCACAACATTTATTTAATCTGGCCCTCACCAGGTTGTGTGTGTGGGATCTTGCTGTGCACACAGGTGGGTCTGGCTCCCTATTCCTCGCACTGTGACCGTGAGCAGAACTTTAAACAGGAAAGATGTTGGGGAGGCGGAGGAGGCAGAGAGAGAGACAGAGAAATGGAGGGAGAGCTAAACAGAGAGGGTGTGGGGGGGAGGGGTGTGAGAGGGTCTCAGGAGGGGCAGGGGGAAAGAGACACAGAGTCTGGGGCTGCCCTCCTCCATCGTGGGACTGGCAGTGGGATCTTGCTGTGCAGAATTACCTTCATTGTCATTTGAATCATTCATTCATTGACTAAGGGAGGGTGGGGGTGTGATTGTGGGATTATAAATATTGTTACCACGCTGAGGTGATGTTTCCCTCTGCGCTATTTTGTAACCCCCCCAAAGAGATACACCTTGCCTCGTAATCTTAAGTGTGTGTGAGACAGGAGGAAGCTACTGGTTTTAGACAGATGTGCAGAAGGAGGTCATTCGGCCCATCTAGTCTGTACCGACCACAATCCCAACCAGGCCCTATTCCCATGACCCCACACTTTTAACCTGCTAATCCCCCTGACACTAGGGTCAATTTAACACGGCCAATCCACCGAACCCGCACAGCTTTGTGCTGTCGGAGGAATTGGTAAATTAAAGCAGGATCTGACACTCTCTGTATCAGGAACAACTAACAGGTCTTTAATTTAGACTGGGTGACAACCTTATTAAAACAATGAACAAACTGAATAAACTCCCCAGTAGAATGCTGTTCCAATGACAAGACTCACTCAGGAATAATGAAATAAATCATTACAGAATAGAGTCACTCTCAAATAATATAATACCAGGCGTCTGTTGGAAGTGTGAACTTTCTTCTGCTGCTTGGGTCTGGAATACTTTCTGAGTTGGTTTCTGCTTCTATTTAGATGGTGATGTGATGAAGCTGTATATATTACTGCAGGATTCAGTATCAGACTCTCCCTCCTTCAATCTAAAGAGGCAGCAAGGTCGCTCCCTCCCCGTTATTTCCCCCTGTCCCGGGTTTAAATACCCAGAATTTCCTCACAGTATTCCTGCAATTTGAGTGGCTTGAGGCTGTCACCAACGCTCCAATTTGAATGCAATTGGTTGTGTGTGTTTGAGAGCTTGTTTTAAAATCATTGACCCAATTCAAAGCCTGTTTTGCTCTGCTGGGACTCTGGCTGCTGCTTTGGACACAAATGTTGTAAAGTTGTCTTCTGCAGCCTGCTTTCTGCAGTTTAAAATCCCCAGCACAAAGACACAGGCTTTCTAAAGACACAACGCTGGATGGTTCGTTTTGGTTTTCTCAGCATTTCTTTTCAATATTTACATTTGTCAAACACCAGATGTTTTACCCTATATGCAGCTTCATAACCATATTAGAGAGAGACAGAGAGAAAGAAAGGGAGAGAGAAAGACAGAGAGGGAGAGAAAGAGAAAGGGAGAGAGAGAGACAGAGACGGGAGAGTGAGGGAAAGCAGGAAAGGGCAGCAAGAGGTCAGGGTTGTGGGGGAGTGCAGTGAGGGGGTGGGGGAAGAGACACAGGATCTGGGGGTCTCTCGTGTGGAGGGAGAGAGAGGGAGACGTGTGGTTCCCTCATTTCCCACTCACTTTACCCCAATCCTCATTTAAAAATCACTTTGTATCTGGCCCTGCTCAGACTGTGTGTGGGATCTTGCTGTGCCCTCATGCTCTCTGTCTCCCCTCCTCCCCTCCCCATATTCCCCGCACCGTGACAGTGCCCCACATTTTAAACATAAAAAGATGGAGGGGAAGGAGGGTGGGGTAGAGAGAGGAACAGAGAAGGGGTGGGGAGTGTCGGGGGCTGAGTGGAGGGGGGTAGGGGGATAGAGACAGAGGCTCTGGGGGTGGGTGGTGTCCTCCTGCAGTGTGGGACTCCCTGTGGGATCCTGATTGCAGCATTCCCAGTCTCTGAGAGAAAGAGAGAGACAGAAAGAGAAAGAGGGGGAAAGACAGAGAGAGAGAGAGAGAGACAGGCAGGGAGAAAGAGAGAGAGAAACAGTGTGAGGGAGAGAGAGAGAAAGACAGAGAAAGATGGAGGGAGAGAGAGAGAGAAAGATGGACGGAGAGAGAGAGAAAGGCAGACAGGGAGTGAGAGAGAAAGATGGAGGGAGTGGGAGAGAGAGAGGGGGAGAGTGAGGAGGAAAACAGGAAAAGACAGCAAGAGGTGAGGTTTGTGGGGGTGCAGTGAGGGGGTGGGGGAAGAGACACAGGATCACAGTGACCCGAGCTGGGAATTGAACCCGGGTCCCTGGAGCTGTGAGGCAGCAGCGCCAACCACTGAGCCCCCGTGTGGCCCTACACGTTATGATTCAATTCTGAGGGTCCCGGGGCGAGGCGGGGGGTGGATTTCACAGCCTCAGCCCCTCTCTGCCTCACTCTCCCTCTGTATAAACATTTCCCAAATTAAAACACACTCAACACAGCGAACTGCACCTTCTGGGATCTTCCAGAGCACCACAGAGACTTTGTTTTAAAAAGGGTTTGGCTTTGTTTTAAGAGGGAGTTCAACCCTTTCTGGGAATTTGGGATGAGACACACAGGGTAGTGAGTGGGGAAGGGGGCTCACAGCAGGCGAGAGTGTTGGGGGTGTGTTGGGGAGGACTGTGTCCCATTTGATTCAGGTTCACATTGTTGCTGCTGCTGCTGTTGTTGTGGGATCTTGCTGTGCACACACTGGGCCTGTGGCCTTTGCTCGCACTGCAACAGTGACCACACTTTATTAAACAAAATCTCGCTCACGGACCGCAAAGTGGGTTCAAAGGAAGAAGTGTAAACGGGGTCGGGTAAATTAAAGCACTTCAATCGCCGAGGCATCGTAGGCTGTGCAGCGAGTGCTGGGGAATGGGGGGAGTATAGATTGGAATTTGATGGCCAGCATAGACCTGGTGGGCCGAAGGGCCTGTTTCTGTGCTGTGTGACTCCAGATTCTCCTCCCTCTTTTCCCAGGAATTTCT